>NC_139700.1:55866180-55901180 GCF_964188405.1 Protomyctophum parallelum
GGAGAGCATCACCACTATCACTATATCACTATATCACTACTGGAAACCCTACGGAGAACATCACCACTATCACTATCACTATATCACTACTGGAAACCCTACGGAGAACATCACCACTATCACTATCACTATATCACTACTGGAAACCCTACAGAGAACATCACCACTATCACTATCACTACTGGAAACCCTACGGAGAACATCACCACTATCACTATCACTATATCACTACTGGAAACCCTACGGAGAACATCACCACTATCACTATCACTATATCACTACTGGAGACCCTACGGAGAACATCACCACTATCACTATCACTATATCACTACTGGAAACCCTACGGAGAACATCACCACTATCACTATATCACTATATCACTACTGGAAACCCTACGGAGAACATCACCACTATCACTATCACTATATCACTACTGGAAACCCTACGGAGAACATCACCACTATCACTATCACTACTGGAAACCCTACGGAGAACATCACCACTATCACTATCACTATATCACTACTGGAAACCCTACGGAGAACATCACCACTATCACTATATCACTATATCACTACTGGAAACCCTACGGAGAACATCACCACTATCACTATCACTATATCACTACTGGAAACCCTACGGAGAGCATCACCACTATCACTATCACTATATCACTACTGGAAACCCTACGGAGAGCATCACCACTATCACTATCACTATATCACTACTGGAAACCCTACGGAGAACATCACCACTATCACTATCACTATATCACTACTGGAGACCCTACGGAGAACATCACCACTATCACTATCACTATATCACTACTGGAAACCCTACGGAGAGCATCACCACTATCACTATATCACTATCACTATCACTATATCACTACTGGAAACCCTACGGAGAGCATCACCACTATCACTATATCACTATCACTATCACTATATCACTACTGGAAACCCTACGGAGAACATCACCACTATCACTATCACTATATCACTACTGGAAACCCTACGGAGAGCATCACCACTATCACTATCACTATATCACTATGACTATCACTATCACTATCACTATATCACTATCACTATATCACTACTGGAAACCCTACGGAGAACATCACCACTACCACTATCACTATATCACTACTGGAAACCCTACGGAGAACATCACCACTATCACTATCACTATATCACTACTGGAAACCCTACGGAGAACATCACCACTATCACTATATCACTATATCACTACTGGAAACCCTACGGAGAGCATCACCACTATCACTATATCACTACTGGAGACCCTACGGAGAACATCACCACTATCACTATCACTATATCACTACTGGAGACCCTACGGAGAACATCACCACTATCACTATATCACTACTGGAAACCCTACGGAGAACATCACCACTATCACTATATCACTACTGGAAACCCTACGGAGAACATCACCACTATCACTATCACTATATCACTACTGGAAACCCTACGGAGAGCATCACCACTATCACTACCACTATATCACTACTGGAAACCCTACGGAGAACATCACCACTATCACTACCACTATATCACTACTGGAAACCCTACGGAGAACATCACCACTATCACTATATCACTATCACTATCACTATATCACTACTGGAAACCCTACGGAGAACATCACCACTATCACTATCACTATATCACTACTGGAAACCCTACGGAGAGCATCACCACTATCACTATATCACTATATCACTACTGGAAACCCTACGGAGAACATCACCACTATCACTATCACTATATCACTACTGGAAACCCTACGGAGAGCATCACCACTATCACTATCACTATATCACTACTGGAAACCCTACGGAGAGCATCACCACTATCACTATCACTATATCACTACTGGAAACCCTACGGAGAACATCACCACTATCACTATATCACTACTGGAAACCCTACGGAGAACATCACCACTATCACTATCACTATATCACTACTGGAAACCCTACGGAGAACATCACCACTATCACTATCACTATATCACTACTGGAAACCCTACGGAGAACATCACCACTATCACTATCACTATATCACTACTGGAAACCCTACGGAGAGCATCACCACTATCACTATCACTATATCACTACTGGAAACCCTACGGAGAACATCACCACTATCACTACCACTATATCACTACTGGAAACCCTACGGAGAACATCACCACTATCACTATATCACTATATCACTACTGGAAACCCTACGGAGAACATCACCACTATCACTATATCACTATATCACTACTGGAAACCCTACGGAGAGCATCACCACTATCACTATATCACTATATCACTACTGGAGACCCTACGGAGAGCATCACCACTATCACTATCACTATATCACTACTGGAAACCCTACGGAGAACATCACCACTATCACTATCACTATATCACTACTGGAAACCCTACGGAGAACATCACCACTATCACTATATCACTACTGGAAACCCTACGGAGAACATCACCACTATCACTATATCACTACTGGAAACCCTACGGAGAACATCACCACTATCACTATATCACTACTGGAAACCCTACGGAGAACATCACCACTATCACTATCACTATATCACAACTGGAAACCCTACGGAGAACATCACCACTATCACTATATCACTACTGGAAACCCTACGGAGAGCATCACCACTAACACTATCACTATATCACTACTGGAAACCCTACGGAGAACACCACCACTATCACTACCACTATATCACTACTGGAAACCCTACGGAGAACATCACCACTATCACTATATCACTATCACTATCACTATATCACTACTGGAAACCCTACGGAGAACATCACCACTATCACTATCACTATATCACTACTGGAAACCCTACGGAGAGCATCACCACTATCACTATCACTATATCACTACTGGAAACCCTACGGAGAGCATCACCACTATCACTATCACTATATCACTACTGGAAACCCTACGGAGAACATCACCACTATCACTATCACTGTATCACTACTGGAAACCCTACGGAGAACATGACCACTATCACTATATCACTACTGGAAACCCTACGGAGAACATCGCCACTATCACTATCACTATATCACTACTGGAAACCCTACGGAGAACATCACCACTATCACTACCACTATATCACTACTGGAGACCCTACGGAGAACATCACCACTATCACTACCACTATATCACTACTGGAAACCCTACGGAGAACATCACCACTATCACTATCACTATATCACTATATCACTACTGGAGACCCTATGGAGAACATCACCACTATCACTATATCACTACTGGAAACCCTACGGAGAACATCACCACTATCACTATATCACTACTGGAAACCCTACGGAGAACATCACCACTATCACTATCACTATATCACTACTGGAAACCCTACGGAGAACATCACCACTATCACTACCACTATATCACTACTGGAAACCCTACGGAGAACATCACTATCACTATCACTATATCACTACTGGAAACCCTACGGAGAACATCACTATCACTATCACTATATCACTACTGGAAACCCTACGGAGTGCATCACCACTATCACTATCACTATATCACTACTGGAAACCCTACGGAGAGCATCACCACTATCACTATCACTATATCGCTACTGGAAACCCTACGGAGAACATCACCACTATCACTATCACTATATCACTACTGGAGACCCTACGGAGAACATCACCACTATCACTACCACTATATCACTACTGGAGACCCTACGGAGAGCATCACCACTATCACTATCACTATATCACTACTGGAGACCCTACGGAGAACATCACCACTATCACTATCACTATATCACTACTGGAAACCCTACGGAGAGCATCACCACTATCACTATCACTATATCACTACTGGAGACCCTACGGAGAGCATCACCACTATCACTATCACTATATCACTACTGGAAACCCTACGGAGAACATCACCACTATCACTATCACTATATCACTACTGGAGACCCTACGGAGAACATCACCACTATCACTATATCACTACTGGAAACCCTACGGAGAACATCACCACTATCACTATCACTATATCACTACTGGAAACCCTACGGAGAACATCACCACTATCACTACCACTATATCACTACTGGAAACCCTACAGAGAGCATCACCACTATCACTATCACTATATCACTACTGGAAACTCTACGGAGAACATCACCACTATCACTATATCACTATATCACTACTGGAGACCCTACGGAGAGCATCACCACTATCACTATCACTATATCACTACTGGAAACCCTACGGAGAACATCACCACTATCACTATCACTATATCACTACTGGAAACCCTACGGAGAACATCACCACTATCACTATATCACTACTGGAAACCCTACGGAGAACATCACCACTATCACTATATCACTACTGGAAACCCTACGGAGAACATCACCACTATCACTATATCACTACTGGAAACCCTACGGAGAACATCACCACTATCACTATCACTATATCACAACTGGAAACCCTACGGAGAACATCACCACTATCACTATATCACTACTGGAAACCCTACGGAGAGCATCACCACTAACACTATCACTATATCACTACTGGAAACCCTACGGAGAACACCACCACTATCACTACCACTATATCACTACTGGAAACCCTACGGAGAACATCACCACTATCACTATATCACTATCACTATCACTATATCACTACTGGAAACCCTACGGAGAACATCACCACTATCACTATCACTATATCACTACTGGAAACCCTACGGAGAGCATCACCACTATCACTATCACTATATCACTACTGGAAACCCTACGGAGAGCATCACCACTATCACTATCACTATATCACTACTGGAAACCCTACGGAGAACATCACCACTATCACTATCACTATATCACTACTGGAAACCCTACGGAGAACATCACCACTATCACTATCACTGTATCACTACTGGAAACCCTACGGAGAACATGACCACTATCACTATCACTATATCACTACTGGAGACCCTACGGAGAACATCACCACTATCACTATATCACTACTGGAGACCCTACGGAGAGCATCACCACTATCACTACCACTATATCACTACTGGAAACCCTACAGAGAGCATCACCACTATCACTATCACTATATCACTACTGGAAACTCTACGGAGAACATCACCACTATCACTATCACTATATCACTACTGGAAACCCTACGGAGAACATCACCACTATCACTATCACTATATCACTACTGGAGACCCTACGGAGAGCATCACCACTATCACTATCACTATATCACTACTGGAGACCCTACGGAGAACATCACCACTATCACTATCACTATATCACTACTGGAGACCCTACGGAGAGCATCACCACTATCACTATCACTATATCACTACTGGAGACCCTACGGAGAGCATCACCACTATCACTATCACTATATCACTACTGGAAACCCTACGGAGAACATCACCACTATCACTACCACTATATCACTACTGGAGACCCTACGGAGAGCATCACCACTATCACTATCACTATATCACTACTGGAAACCCTACGGAGAACATCACCACTATCACTATCACTATATCACTACTGGAGACCCTACGGAGAGCATCACCACTATCACTATATCACTATATCACTACTGGAAACCCTACGGAGAACATCACCACTATCACTATCACTATCACTATATCACTACTGGAAACCCTACGGAGAACATCACCACTATCACTATCACTATATCACTACTGGAAACCCTACGGAGAGCATCACCACTATCACTATCACTATATCACTACTGGAGACCCTACGGAGAGCATCACCACTATCACTATCACTATATCACTACTGGAAACCCTACGGAGAACATCACCACTATCACTATATCACTACTGGAGACCCTACGGAGAACATCACCACTATCACTATCACTATATCACTACTGGAAACCCTACGGAGAACATCACCACTATCACTATCACTATATCACTACTGGAAACCCTACGGAGAGCATCACCACTATCACTATATCACTACTGGAAACCCTACGGAGAACATCACCACTATCACTATCACTATATCACTACTGGAAACCCTACGGAGAACATCACCACTATCACTATCACTATATCACTACTGGAAACCCTACGGAGAACATCACCACTATCACTATATCACTATATCACTACTGGAAACCCTACAGAGAGCATCACCACTATCACTACCACTATATCACTACTGGAAACCCTACGGAGAACATCACCACTATCACTATATCACTACTGGAAACCCTACGGAGAACATCACCACTATCACTATCACTATATCACTATTGGAAACCCTACGGAGAACATCACCACTATCACTATCACTATATCACTACTGGAAACCCTACGGAGAACATCACCACTATCACTATATCACTATATCACTACTGGAAACCCTACGGAGAACATCACCACTATCACTATCACTATATCACTACTGGAGACCCTACGGAGAGCATCACCACTATCACTATCACTATATCACTACTGGAAACCCTACGGAGAACATCACCACTATCACTATCACTATATCACTACTGGAAACCCTACGGAGAACATCACCACTATCACTATCACTATATCACTACTGGAGACCCTACGGAGAGCATCACCACTATCACTATATCACTACTGGAAACCCTACGGAGAACATCACCACTATCACTATCACTATATCACTACTGGAAACCCTACGGAGAGCATCACCACTATCACTATCACTATATCACTACTGGAAACCCTACGGAGAACATCACCACTATCACTATCACTATATCACTACTGGAAACCCTACGGAGAACATCACCACTATCACTATCACTATATCACTACTGGAAACCCTACGGAGAACATCACCACTATCACTATATCACTATATCACTACTGGAAACCCTACAGAGAGCATCACCACTATCACTACCAATATATCACTACTGGAAACCCTACGGAGAACATCACCACTATCACTATATCACTATATCACTAATGGAAACCCTACGGAGAACATCACCACTATCACTATCACTATATCACTATTGGAAACCCTACGGAGAACATCACCACTATCACTATCACTATATCACTACTGGAAACCCTACGGTGAACATCACCACTATCACTATCACTATATCACTACTGGAAACCCTACGGAGAACATCACCACTATCACTATATCACTATATCACTACTGGAAACCCTACGGAGAACATCACCACTATCACTATATCACTACTGGAAACCCTACGGAGAGCATCACCACTATCACTATCACTATATCACTACGGGAAACCCTACGGAGAACATCACCACTATCACTATCACTATATCACTACTGGAAACCCTACGGAGAACATCACCACTATCACTATATCACTACTGGAAACCCTACGGAGAACATCACCACTATCACTATCACTATATCACTACTGGAAACCCTACGGAGAACATGACCACTATCACTATCACTATATCACTACTGGAGACCCTACGGAGAACATCACCACTATCACTATATCACTATATCACTACTGGAAACCCTACGGAGAACATGGCCACTATCACTATATCACTACTGGAAACCCTACGGAGAACATGGCCACTATCACTATCACTATATCACTACTGGAAACCCTACGGAGAACATGGCCACTATCACTATCACTATATCACTACTGGAAACCCTACGGAGAGCATCACCACTAACACTATCACTATATCACTACTGGAAACCCTACGGAGAACATCACCACTATCACTATCACTATATCACTACTGGAAACCCTACGGAGAACATCACCACTATCACTATCACTATATCACTACTGGAAACCCTACGGAGAGCATCACCACTATCACTATCACTATATCACTACTGGAAACCCTACGGAGAACATCACCACTATCACTATCACTATATCACTACTGGAGACCCTACGGAGAACATCACCACTATCACTATATCACTACTGGAAACCCTACGGAGAACATCACCACTATCACTATCACTATATCACTACTGGAAACCCTACGGAGAACATCACCACTATCACTATCACTATATCACTACTGGAAACCCTACGGAGAACATCACCACTATCACTATCACTATATCACTACTGGAAACCCTACGGAGAACATCACCACTATCACTATCACTATATCACTACTGGAAACCCTACGGAGAACATCACCACTATCACTATCACTATATCACTACTGGAGACCCTACGGAGAGCATCACCACTATCACTATCACTATATCACTACTGGAAACCCTACGGAGAACATCACCACTATCACTATCACTATATCACTACTGGAGACCCTACGGAGAACATCACCACTATCACTACCACTATATCACTACTGGAAACCCTACGGAGAACATCACCACTATCACTATATCACTACTGGAAACCCTACGGAGAGCATCACCACTATCACTATCACTATATCACTACTGGAAACCCTACGGAGAACATCACCACTATCACTACCACTATATCACTACTGGAAACCCTACGGAGAACATCACCACTATCACTATATCACTATATCACTACTGGAAACCCTACGGAGAGCATCACCACTATCACTATCACTATATCACTACTGGAAACCCTACGGAGAACATCACCACTATCACTATCACTATATCACTACTGGAAACCCTACGGAGAGCATCACCACTATCACTATATCACTACTGGAAACCCTACGGAGAGCATCACCACTATCACTATATCACTATATCACTACTGGAAACCCTACGGAGAGCATCACCACTATCACTACCACTATATCACTACTGGAAACCCTACGGAGAACATCACCACTATCACTATATCACTACTGGAAACCCTACGGAGAGCATCACCACTATCACTATCACTATATCACTACTGGAAACCCTACGGAGAACATCACCACTATCACTATCACTATATCACTACTGGAAACCCTACGGAGAACATCACCACTATCACTATATCACTACTGGAAACCCTACGGAGAACATCACCACTATCACTATCACTACTGGAAACCCTACGGAGAACATCACCACTATCACTATCACTATCACTATATCACTACTGGAAACCCTACGGAGAACATCACCACTATCACTATCACTATATCACTACTGGAAACCCTACGGAGAGCATCACCACTATCACTATCACTATATCACTACTGGAAACCCTACGGAGAACATCACCACTATCACTATCACTATATCACTACTGGAAACCCTACGGAGAACATCACCACTATCACTATATCACTACTGGAAACCCTACGGAGAACATCACCACTATCACTATATCACTACTGGAAACCCTACGGAGAACATCACCACTATCACTATATCACTATATCACTACTGGAAACCCTACGGAGAACATCACCACTATCACTATCACTATATCACTATTGGAAACCCTACGGAGAACATCACCACTATCACTATCACTATATCACTACTGGAAACCCTACGGTGAACATCACCACTATCACTATCACTATATCACTACTGGAAACCCTACGGAGAACATCACCACTATCACTATATCACTATATCACTACTGGAAACCCTACGGAGAACATCACCACTATCACTATATCACTACTGGAAACCCTACGGAGAGCATCACCACTATCACTATCACTATATCACTACTGGAAACCCTACGGAGAACATCACCACTATCACTATCACTATATCACTACTGGAAACCCTACGGAGAACATCACCACTATCACTATATCACTACTGGAAACCCTACGGAGAACATCACCACTATCACTATCACTATATCACTACTGGAAACCCTACGGAGAACATGACCACTATCACTATCACTATATCACTACTGGAAACCCTACGGAGAACATGACCACTATCACTATCACTATATCACTACTGGAGACCCTACGGAGAACATCACCACTATCACTATATCACTACTGGAGACCCTACGGAGAGCATCACCACTATCACTATATCACTATATCACTACTGGAAACCCTACGGAGAACATGACCACTATCACTATCACTATATCACTACTGGAAACCCTACGGAGAACATGGCCACTATCACTATCACTATATCACTACTGGAAACCCTACGGAGAGCATCACCACTATCACTATATCACTATATCACTACTGGAAACCCTACGGAGAGCATCACCACTATCACTACCACTATATCACTACTGGAAACCCTACGGAGAACATCACCACTATCACTATCACTATATCACTACTGGAAACCCTACGGAGAACATCACCACTATCACTATCACTATATCACTACTGGAAACCCTACGGAGAGCATCACCACTATCACTATCACTATATCACTACTGGAAACCCTACGGAGAACATCACCACTATCACTATATCACTACTGGAAACCCTACGGAGAACATCACCACTATCACTATCACTATATCACTACTGGAGACCCTACGGAGAACATCACCACTATCACTATCACTATATCACTACTGGAAACCCTACGGAGAACATCACCACTATCACTATCACTATATCACTACTGGAGACCCTACGGAGAACATCACCACTATCACTATATCACTACTGGAAACCCTACGGAGAACATCACCACTATCACTATCACTATATCACTACTGGAAACCCTACGGAGAACATCACCACTATCACTATCACTATATCACTACTGGAAACCCTACGGAGAACATCACCACTATCACTATATCACTACTGGAAACCCTACGGAGAACATCACCACTATCACTATCACTATATCACTACTGGAAACCCTACGGAGAACATCACCACTATCACTATCACTATATCACTACTGGAGACCCTACGGAGAGCATCACCACTATCACTATCACTATATCACTACTGGAGACCCTACGGAGAGCATCACCACTATCACTATCACTATATCACTACTGGAAACCCTACGGAGAACATCACCACTATCACTATCACTATATCACTACTGGAGACCCTACGGAGAGCATCACCACTATCACTATCACTATATCACTACTGGAAACCCTACGGAGAGCATCACCACTATCACTATATCACTATATCACTACTGGAAACCCTACGGAGAACATCACCACTATCACTACCACTATCACTATATCACTACTGGAAACCCTACGAAGAACATCACCACTATCACTATCACTATATCACTACTGGAAACCCTACGGAGAGCATCACCACTATCACTATCACTATATCACTACTGGAAACCCTACGGAGAACATCACCACTATCACTATATCACTACTGGAAACCCTACGGAGAACATCACCACTATCACTACCACTATATCACTACTGGAAACCCTACGGAGAACATCACCACTATCACTATATCACTATATCACTACTGGAAACCCTACGGAGAACATCACCACTATCACTATATCACTACTGGAAACCCTACGGAGAACATGACCACTATCACTATCACTATATCACTACTGGAAACCCTACGGAGAGCATCACCATTATCACTATATCACTACTGGAAACCCTACGGAGAACATGACCACTATCACTATCACTATATCACTACTGGAAACCCTACGGAGAGCATCACCACTATCACTATATCACTACTGGAAACCCTACGGAGAACATCACCACTATCACTATCACTATATCACTACTGGAGACCCTACGGATAGCATCACCACTATCACTATATCACTATATCACTACTGGAAACCCTACGGAGAGCATCACCACTATCACTATCACTATATCACTACTGGAGACCCTACGGAGAACATCACCACTATCACTATCACTATATCACTACTGGAAACCCTACGGAGAACATCACCACTATCACTATCACTATATCACTACTGGAAACCCTACGGAGAGCATCACCACTATCACTATCACTATATCACTACTGGAAACCCTACGGAGAGCATCACCACTATCACTATATCACTATATCACTATCACTATCACTATATCACTACTGGAAACCCTACGGAGAACATCACCACTATCACTATCACTATATCACTACTGGAGACCCTACGGAGAGCATCACCACTATCACTATCACTATATCACTACTGGAAACCCTACGGAGAACATCACCACTATCACTATCACTATATCACTACTGGAAACCCTACGGAGAACATCACCACTATCACTATCACTATATCACTACTGGAAACCCTACGGAGAACATCACCACTATCACTATCACTATATCACTACTGGAAACCCTACGGAGAACATCACCACTATCACTATCACTATATCACTACTGGAAACCCTACGGAGAGCATCACCACTATCACTATCACTATATCACTACTGGAAACCCTACGGAGAACATCACCACTATCACTATATCACTACTGGAAACCCTACAGAGAACATCACCACTATCACTATCACTATATCACTACTGGAGACCCTACGGAGAGCATCACCACTATCACTATATCACTATCACTATATCACTACTGGAAACCCTACGGAGAACATCACCACTATCACTATATCACTACTGGAGACCCTACGGAGAGCATCACCACTATCACTATCACTATATCACTATCACTATATCACTATCACTATACCACTATCACTATCACTATATCACTACTGGAGACCCTACGGAGAACATCACCACTATCACTATCACTATATCACTACTGGAAACCCTACGGAGAACATCACCACTATCACTATCACTGTATCACTACTGGAAACCCTACGGATAACATCACCACTATCACTATCACTATATCACTACTGGAGACCCTACGGTGAACATCACCACTATCACTATCACTATATCACTACTGGAAACCCTACGGAGAACATCACCACTATCACTATATCACTACTGGAAACCCTACGGAGGACATCACCACTATCACTATCACTATATCACTACTGGAAACCCTACGGAGAACATCACCACTATCACTATATCACTACTGGAAACCCTACGGAGAACATCACCACTATCACTATCACTATATCACTACTGGAAACCCTACGGAGAACATCACCACTATCACTATCACTATATCACTATCACTATCACTATATCACTACTGGAAACCCTACGGAGAACATCACCACTCTCACTATATCACTATATCACTACTGGAAACCCTACGGAGAACATCACCACTATCACTATATCACTACTGGAGACCCTACGGAGAGCATCACCACTATCACTATCTCACTACTGGAAACCCTACGGAGAACATCACCACTATCTCTATCACTATATCACTACTGGAAACCCTACGGAGAACATCACCACTATCACTATCACTATATCACTACTGGAGACCCTACGGAGAGCATCACCACTATCACTATCACTATATCACTACTGGAAACCCTACGGAGAACATCACCACTATCACTATATCACTATATCACTATCACTATCACTATATCACTATATCACTACTGGAAACCATACGGAGAACATCACCACTATCACTCTCACTATATCACTACTGGAAACCCTACGGAGAACATCACCACTATCACTATCACTATATCACTACTGGAAACCCTACGGAGAACATCACCACTATCACTATATCACTACTGGAAACCCTACGGAGAACATCACCACTATCACTATCACTATATCACTACTGGAGACCCTACGGAGAACATCACCACTATCACTATCACTATATCACTACTGGAAACCCTACGGAGAACATCACCACTATCACTATATCACTACTGGAAACCCTACGGAGAGCATCACCACTAACACTACCACTATATCACTACTGGAAACCCTACGGAGAGCATCACCACTATCACTATCACTATATCACTACTGGAAACCCTACGGAGAACATCACCACTATCACTATCACTATATCACTACTGGAAACCCTACGGAGAACATCACCACTATCACTATATCACTACTGGAAACCCTACGGAGAGCATCACCACTAACACTACCACTATATCACTACTGGAAACCCTACGGAGAACATCACCACTATCACTATCACTATATCACTACTGGAGACCCTACGGAGAGCATCACCACTATCACTATCACTATATCACTACTGGAAACCCTACGGAGAACATCACCACTATCACTATCACTATATCACTACTGGAAACCCTACGGAGAACATCACCACTATCACTATATCACTATATCACTACTGGAGACCCTACGGAGAACATCACCACTATCACTATCACTATATCAGTACTGGAAACCCTATGGAGAACATCACCACTATCACTATCACTATATCACTACTGGAGACCCTACGGAGAACATCACCACTATCACTATCACTATATCACTACTGGAAACCCTACGGAGAACATCACCACTATCACTATCACTATATCACTACTGGAAACCCTACGGAGAGCATCACCACTATCACTATATCACTATATCACTACTGGAAACCCTACGGAGAACATCACCACTATCACTATCACTATATCACTACTGGAAACCCTACGGAGAGCATCACCACTATCACTATCACTATATCACTACTGGAAACCCTACGGAGAACATCACCACTATCACTATCACTATATCACTACTGGAAACCCTACGGAGAAAATCACCACTATCACTACCACTATATCACTACTGGAAACCCTACGGAGAACATCACCACTATCACTATATCACTATATCACTACTGGAAACCCTACGGAGAGCATCACCACTATCACTATCACTATATCACTACTGGAAACCCTACGGAGAGCATCACCACTATCACTATCACTATATCACTACTGGAAACCCTACGGAGAACATCACCACTATCACCATCACTATATCACTACTGGAAACCCTACGGAGAACATCACCACTATCACCATCACTATATCACTACTGGAAACCCTACGGAGAACATCACCACTATCACCATCACTATATCACTACTGGAAACCCTACGGAGAACATCACCACTATCACCATCACTATATCACTACTGGAAACCCTACGGAGAGCATCACCACTATCACTATCACTATCACTATATCACTACTGGAAACCCTACCCCAACTTCAGCAGCATGGGGGGGGGGGGGGGTCCTCTCCATACTGGACCAGGTGAGGAGACCAGAACTCACCTTCAGCAGCATGGGGGGGTCCTCTCCATACTGGACCAGGGAGGAGACCAGAACTCACCTTCAGCAGCATGGGGGGGTCCTCTCCGTACTGGACCAGGGAGGAGACCAGAACTCACCTTCAGCAGCATGGGGGGGTCCTCTCCGTACTGGACCAGGGAGGAGACCAGAACCGAGGCCAGAACCGGAACGATCATCCTGGACAGCTTCTTCTTGGACACCAGGTGCTGGAGCAGGGTCAGCCCCCAGAAGTGGATCTCTGTGTGTGTGTGTGTGTGTGTGTGTGTGTGTGTGTGTGTGTGTGTGTGTGTGTGTGTGTGTGTGTGTGTGTGTGAAAAAACAAAAAAAAACAGTGTTGATTTTGTCGCCAAAAAGACAACACGAGCCTGATAGCAGGACTATAGAGCGCCGCAGCCCCTCCCCCTTTCAGAACGGCGAGTGACCCAGGAAATGAATCCCAATGCATTTTCCCCATGGCCGTTTCTTCACACACACACACACACACACACACACACACACACACACACACACACACACACACACACACACACACACACACACACACACACACACACACACACACACACACACACACACACACACACACACACACACACACACACACACACCTCGTTCCCTCGGGAACATCTGCAGCGTGTGTAGCACCGTGTCTATGGCCCCCTGCTGGCAGAGGAGGTCCACTGCACCAGAGCAGTCTGCCAGGGAAGACAGCACTTTGAGACCACACTGCTGGATGTGCACGCTGCTGATGAACTGCACGCACGCACGCACACACACACACACACACACACACACACACACA
The DNA here is from genome assembly GCF_964188405.1 of Protomyctophum parallelum. Lineage (NCBI taxonomy): Eukaryota > Metazoa > Chordata > Actinopteri > Myctophiformes > Myctophidae > Protomyctophum > Protomyctophum parallelum. The sequence goes on from NC_139700.1 coordinate 55,882,277, forward strand.
CACACACACACACACGCACACACACACACACACACACACACACACACACACACACACACACACACACACACACACACACACACACACTGTTAAAGGAGAATTCCATACTAAAAGGCTTTCTTACCTTTCTTTGTAGTTGTTACGTCCCAGGTGTTATTTTGTGCAAAAGCTCCTTATTGGCTATTTGGCTATGAATTGCATTGAATTGAATGGGGCTATGGGGTGTTGTGCTTATTTCCATCGCTCAAAATTATAATTGTTTTGTATATATCCTCTCTTCATAATGTAAATAATATCCCAAGCGGCACACTTTACTACTTCTTTCGATGGAAATAAGCGAATTAGCACAACACCCCATAGCCCCATTCAATTCAATGCAATTCATTGAGGGCTTATGGTAGGGGAAATAGCCAATAAGGAGCTTTTGCACAAAATAACACCTGGACCTCTTTGGTGGGGACGTAACAACTACAAAGAAAGGTAAGAAAGCATTTTAGTATGGAAAATAAGTACATTTACTCAAATACTGTACGTAAGTACAATTTTGAGGTATTTGCACTTTAATTGACTGTATTTCCAATTTCCAGTACTTTTACTTTTACTCCACTACAATTATTTGAAAACTTTAGTTACTTTAGTTACTTTGGCGATTTAATTTATTTTGATTAGAAAAACATACATTACTGTAAAACCACTTCAACCCTATATACTGTACATTTCGACCATTTGAAAATAGCTGATCTACAAGCTCACAATGCGTCACGATGCATTGTGTGCGACCTCTCTTTTCCATTTGGTTCCATGTGTACACTCTGAGCTTCAGACCTGTAATGGACCCATTTGGGTCCATTTGGGTCCATTTGGTTCCATGTGTACACTCTGAGCTACAGACCTGTAATGGACCCATTTGGGTCCATTTGGTTCCATGTGTACACTCTGAGCTACAGACCTGTAATGGACCCATTTGGGTCCATTTGGTTCCATGTGTACACTCTGAGCTACAGACCTGTAATGGACCCATTTGGGTCCATGTGTACACTCTGAGCTACAGACCTGTAATGGACCCATTTGGGTCCATTTGGTTCCATGTGTACACTCTGAGTTACAGACCTGTAATGGACCCATTTGGGTCCATTTGGTTCCATGTGTACACTCTGAGTTACAGACCTGTAATGGACCCATTTGGGTCCATTTGGTTCCATGTGTAGCGAAGCATCTATAGTATAGTATAGTATAGTATATATGTATAGTATATATGTATAGTATAGTGTAGGAGCCATAATGTGATCTATATGTGTGTTGAGTATGAGTCACGTTAATGGACAGATTGGGCACTGCACTGGTAGTGGTGGTCGGCGTGAACACTGGGGCTGGGCGCTGCCACGCTAATAACTACACAGCGTCTACCTGGCACTAGAGTTGAGGAACCTGGACGGAGAGGGGGTGAGCTGGGAGTCGACATTTTCTGTTGACCACAATAACGCATCTTAACATCCATGCCGGCCCGGTAGTATATAATAGTTAGCTGGGAACTGTTGTGTCTGACCTGTGCTGCGGAGAAGAATAAATGGTCAAACTGGCAGCTTGGAGTGGATCTGAATTCCTTTGCGTGCGCGTCATACAAGTGTCTCTCATACTCTCATGCTTAGCTCCTCGGCTCACGGCTTTTGAACAGCCTACAGCCGTAACATATAGTATACAGTATATGTGTTGTATAGTATATATGTATAGTATAGTATATATGTATAGTATAGTATATATTGGGAGGGCCATGCAAACAGCAAGCGGAACCGCAGTACCATGACATTGCGGAACCATTGCCCACCACTCCGGAATGAACCGTCTGGTGCTGGGACTCTGGTGCAACGCACAGGTCCTCGCTCTACTCCTGGTGAGAGCAGGAGTGGACCTGATGAGACGTAGGAGGGGCCCGGACAGGAGTCAACCCACAGAGCCTCCTAGTCCCTCCATGTGCCAGAAGCGTACCTCCCAGCCCTGGCAGAGTAGTTCTGGAGTAGTTCCAACAGATTGTGTGCCCCTGGTTTTGCCCTAGTGGGACTGATTGAGGGTAGCTACTGGGACGTAAGTCGGGACTTGATCACTCCCGGCTGGGTCACCTGAGTGAGGGGTATGATGTTGCGAGACCCGAAACCCTGATGACCTCAGGATACATCACTGAGGATACGTCCCAGGTGATGACCTCAGGATACATCACTGAGGATACGTCCCAGGTGATGACCTCGGGATACATCACTGAGGATACGTCCCAGGTGATGACCTCAGGATACATCACTGAGGATACGTCCCAGGTGATGACCTCGGGATACATCACTGAGGATACGTCCCAGGTGATGACCTCGGGATACATCACTGAGGATACGTCCCAGGTGATGACCTCAGGATACATCACTGAGGATACGTCCCAGGTGATGACCTCATAGGATACATCACTGAGGATACGTCCCAGGTGATGACCTCAGGATACATCACTGAGGATACGTCCCAGGTGATGACCTCAGGATACATCACTGAGGATACGTCCCAGGTGATGACCTCAGGATACATCACTGAGGATACGTCCCAGGTGATGACCTCAGGATACATCACTGAGGATACGTCCCAGGTGATGACCTCAGGATACATCACTGAGGATACGTCCCAGGTGATGACCTCAGGATACATCACTGAGGATACGTCCCAGGTGATGACCTCGGGATACATCACTGAGGATACGTCCCAGGTGATGACCTCGGGATACATCACTGAGGATACGTCCCAGGTGATGACCTCGGGATACATCACTGAGGATACGTCCCAGGTGATGACCTCGGGATACATCACTGAGGATACGTCCCAGGTGATGACCTCGGGATACATCACTGAGGATACGTCCCAGGTGATGACCTCAGGATACATCACTGAGGATACGTCCCAGGTGATGACCTCAGGATACATCACTGAGGATACGTCCCAGGTGATGACCTCAGGATACATCACTGAGGATACGTCCCAGGTGATGACCTCAGGATACATCACTGAGGATACGTCCCAGGTGATGACCTCAGGATACATCACTGAGGATACGTCCCAGGTGATGACCTCAGGATACATCACTGAGGATACGTCCCAGGTGATGACCTCAGGATACATCACTGAGGATACGTCCCAGGTGATGACCTCAGGATACATCACTGAGGATACGTCCCAGGTGATGACCTCAGGATACATCACTGAGGATACGTCCCAGGTGATGACCTCGGGATACATCACTGAGGATACGTCCCAGGTGATGACCTCAGGATACATCACTGAGGATACGTCCCAGGTGATGACCTCAGGATACATCACTGAGGATACGTCCCAGGTGATGACCTCGGGATACATCACTGAGGATACGTCCCAGGTGGTGACCTCAGGATACATCACTGAGGATACGTCCCAGGTGATGACCTCAGGATACATCACTGAGGATACGTCCCAGGTGATGACCTCAGGATACATCACTGAGGATACGTCCCAGGTGGTGACCTCAGGATACATCACTGAGGATACGTCCCAGGTGATGACCTCATAGGATACATCACTGAGGATACGTCCCAGGTGGTGACCTCAGGATACATCACTGAGGATACGTCCCAGGTGATGACCTCAGGATACATCACTGAGGATACGTCCCAGGTGATGACCTCAGGATACATCACTGAGGATACGTCCCAGGTGATGACCTCAGGATACATCACTGAGGATACGTCCCAGGTGATGACCTCAGGATACATCACTGAGGATACGTCCCAGGTGATGACCTCAGGATACATCACTGAGGATACGTCCCAGGTGATGACCTCAGGATACATCACTGAGGATACGTCCCAGGTGATGACCTCAGGATACATCACTGAGGATACGTCCCATGTGATGACCTCAGGATACAACACTGAGGATACGTCCCAGGTGATGACCTCAGGATACATCACTGAGGATACGTCCCAGGTGATGACCTCAGGATACATCACTGAGGATACGTCCCAGGTGATGACCTCAGGATACATCACTGAGGATACGTCCCAGGTGATGACCTCAGGATACATCACTGAGGATACGTCCCAGGTGATGACCTCAGGATACATCACTGAGGATACGTCCCAGGTGATGACCTCAGGATACATCACTGAGGATACGTCCCAGGTGCATCCATGCCATGTTTTTTTGTTATATATGTATAGTATAGTATATATGTATAGTATAGTATATATGTATAGTATAGTATATATGTATAGTATAGTATATATGTATAGTATAGTATATATGTATAGTATAGTATATATGTATAGTATAGTATATATGTATAGTATAGTATATATGTATACTATACTATATGTATAGTATAGTATCTCTCACCCTGTTCAGGACCTCCAGGTAGACGGTGTGAGCTCCTATAGTATAGTATCTCTCACCCTGTTCAGGACCTCCAGGTAGACGGTGTGAGCTCCTATAGTATAGTATCTCTCACCCTGTTCAGGACCTCCAGGTAGACGGTGTGAGCTCCTATAGTATAGTATCTCTCACCCTGTTCAGGACCTCCAGGTAGACGGTGTGAGCTCCTATAGTAAAGTATCTCTCACCCTGTTCAGGACCTCCAGGTAGACGGTGTGAGCTCCTATAGTAAAGTATCTCTCACCCTGTTCAGGACCTCCAGGTAGACGGTGTGAGCTCCTATAGTATAGTATCTCTCACCCTGTTCAGGACCTCCAGGTAGACGGTGTGAGCTCCTATAGTATAGTATCTCTCACCCTGTTCAGGACCTCCAGGTACACGGTGTGAGCTCTTACACGGTGTGAGCTCCTTACCCTGTTCAGGACCTCCAGGTAGACGGTGTGAGCTCCTTACCCTGTTCAGGACCTCCAGGTAGACGGTGTGAGCTCCTTACCCTGTTCAGGACCTCCAGGTAGACGGTGTGAGCTCCTTACCCTGTTGAGGACCTCCAGGTACACGGTGTGAGCTCCTTCCAGGACACACTGGTTCTTCAGGACCTTCAGGGAGAGGTCCGCTGAGTCCGGGTCGCCCACAGAGACGCCGTGCTCCGTCAGACTCCTGTCTGAGACGGACAGAGAGGTCAACAGGTCACCATACAGGTCACCATGGAGGTCAACAGGTCACCATACAGGTCACCATGGAGGTCAACAGGTCACCATACAGGTCACCATACAGGTCACCATGGAGGTCACCACCAGATCAATAACTCACTGCAGCGTTGGTCAGGCTATTCGCCGTCTAAAAATGGGTAATAAATGGTCTGAACATAAAAGTGATTTTAGCGGTCTAGGCTTAGATTAGACGTTGAGACAACGTCGTTTCAACGTCTATATTTAGACTTCTGGTGTTGACCAGATCGGCGATGTCTTTTCTGATTATCTGTTGAGCGCCATGGGAACAGAAATGCCATTGATATATATATATATATATATATATATATATATATATATATATATATATATATATATATCAATGGCATTTCTGTTCCCATGGCGCTCAATATACAAATACTTTAATCTAGTTTAGTCCCAGCCTGTGCCACACATACAGTATAAGTTGCAGGGCTAAACATAAACCACATAAACCGCAGAAAATAATATGATTATTCACAGACAGAGGCCAAAAAAAAAGCTTCTGAACTGAGGCCAAATTATTTGTGTTCACGACAGAGGAGGAAGACAGACTGGGCTGGATGTGATTGGTGACCCCTTTAGACACAAGGCCCATTCTAAAAATAAGACAATATTCTGAAAAACCCTATGTTTCTGTGTCAGTCGTTCTCACAGGGTTAAAACCCTATGTTTCTGTGTCAGTCGTTCTCACAGGGTTAAAACCCTATGTTTCTATGTCAGTCGTTCTCACAGGGTTAAACCCTATGTTTCTGTGTCAGTCGTTCTCACAGGGTTAAAACCCTATGTTTCTATGTCAGTCGTTCTCACAGGGTTAAAACCGTATGTTTCTATGTCAGTCGTTCTCACAGGGTTAAAACCCTATGTTTCTATGTCAGTCGTTCTCACAGGGTTAAAACCCTATGTTTCTATTTCAGTCGTTCTCACAGGGTTAAAACCCTATGTTTCTATATCAGTGGTTCTCACAGGGTTAAACCCTATGTTTCTGTGTCAGTCGTTCTCACAGGGTTAAACCCTATGTTTCTGTGTCAGTCGTTCTCACAGGGTTAAACCCTATGTTTCTGTGTCAGTGGTTCTCACAGGGTTAAACCCTATGTTTCTGTGTCAGTCGTTCTCACAGAGTTAAAACCCTATGTTTCTATGTCAGTCGTTCTCACAGGGTTAAAACCCTATGTTTCTGTGTCAGTCGTTCTCACAGGGTTAAAACCCCATGTTTCTATGGCAGTCGTTCTCACAGGGTTAAAACCCTATGTTTCTGTGTCAGTCGTTCTCACAGGGTTAAAACCCCATGTTTCTATGTCAGTGGTTCTCACAGGGTTAAAACCCTGTGTTTCTGTGTCAGTGGTTCTCACAGGGTTAAAATCCTATGTTTCTATGTCAGTCGTTCTCAAACCATTTCATGTCAAGGACTCCCAAAAATAAATGTAATTACCCGCCATCTGAAAATATGTTATTCCAGGGACACCCCCCCCCCCCCACCCCCCCACCCCAGAAGCAAAGATTTGAGTTAAAAACGTTCACTCTGAAAGAATATAATTATATTAGCACCACATCTTCATGATTTTTCAAAAATAACAGATCTACAAGCTCATTATGCTATTTTTCAACAGCTTCTGGGGGGGGGGGGGTCCCTGGAACAACATATTTCCAGATGGGGGTCGGTGGGCAATTACATATAATTTCTGGGGTCCTTGACATGAAATATTGAGCACCGCTGTAACATGAGGTAGGCTATTTAGAAGGATTTAGTCAGGATTTAGAAGACATTTGTTTAATCCATTCTGACCGGGCACCCATTTTGGTGTCGGCATCATGTTATGCTTTAGCTATTGAAAAATAGCAGATCTACAAGCTCATATCGCGCCACCGAGTGGCGCGATACGAGCTTGCAGGTCTGCTATTTTTGAAAAATCGAAGAGCGACTGACATTTTTAGAATCTGATCTCAGGTCAGAATGGGTTCGTCAGACCAGTGTGTGTCCGGCGGAAACCTCGATTGAATCTGATCTCAGGTCAGAATGGGTTAATTTCGAAGTCAGGTCTAAATGAGTTAAAAACGTTTACGCTCTGAAAGAATATACATATTCAAAGATTTGCACCACATTTTCACAACTTTTCAAAAATAGCAGACCTACAAGCTCGTAACTTGTAGATCTGCTATTTTTCAATAGCTAAAGTATAACATGATGCTTTAAAACACCAAAATGGGTTAAATCTATTTTTATGAAGTGTACTCTCCCTGCCAAGGATATATCCATCTATTTAAGTACCACTTTATTCTGTTTATTTTTAAGTGTGCACACACACACACACACACGCACGCACGCACATGCACACACACACACATTACAAATCTAATTTAACCAAATCTAATTTAAGTGTTTATGCAGGATATCCTTAGTCTGGAGAAGACTTATTCTACATATAGTCCTAATTATTGGTGATTCTGACGCACGCGTACACGCATATGCACAATCGCTCGCGCGCGCGCACACACACACACACACACACACACACACACACACACACACACACACACACACACACACACACACACACACACACACACACACACACACACACACACACACACACACACACACACACACTAAGGCTGTCCCCAAACATTCAAGGTTTAAATGTTCGCTCGTTAGGGTTGGCACTCGAATCTTAATTAATGGGCTTGAACCATTCTTTTTTTTATATAACTTTTATTAAAAAAATATATTATTTGTATTAAAATATATATATATATTTTTTTCCTTTTTTATTAACTTGAAAATATATCTCGGCGAGAATGCGATATGAACGTGTAAAAACAAAAGTAAGTTTCTAGTGCATTCCTGACAGAAGTTGTGATTTTTTTTAAAGAAATCTCTCCTTGTTCTGCTGTTCCAATGAATGGAATGTCTGACGCGTCTCTCTCACTCGCACACACACACACACACACACACACACACACACACAGACCCCCCCCCCCCCCCCTCCCCCCCTCCCCCCCCTACCTGGGCAGAGGAAGGTGAGGCTGGCCTGCAGGGCCTCCATCTGGAGCTCGGGTTCGAAGTTGTGCGTCTTCATGGCTCTGAGGATCTGCCCCATGGCCATGTTCAGCTCGTCCAGCGTGGCGCTGCGGCCCTGGAACAGCAGGTGGAGCAGTCTGCAGGCCGACACGGAGACCTCCAGGGAGGAGGCGTGTCTCTTCATCATCTCCACCAGGTTCACATGGAGGCCGTTGGAGAGGAGCAGGGAACGCATCTTACCTGGAACGACAAGGTTCAAGGTTTATTCATTGTCCCCCGAAGGGCAAATTGGGTTGCAGCATAGACAGTGCATTAAAGGACCTATAACATAAAATTCAACTTTTCCAATTTCTTTTGTGTTTTTGGGGCTCCAATGTGTGTTTTCTATCCCCACAAATAACCAATTTTGAACAATCAGGCTTTCATATCATATTAGGTGTTTTAATGGAAATTGATCTCAGAAACAGCTCGACTGATTTTGGCCTCATCGTGATGTCATCAATGTCACCCTACTTTGTATAATTCCTCCTCTTCTTCAGTCTTGAGTTCCAAATTTGCATTTCCACTTTGTTTACAATGTCCACCATTGTTGATTTTCCAAGCTGGCATGGAATGGAAACAAGCCTGGTTTTATCTAGCATGAGTATTATAATGACTCAAATATTAAATAATCTGCATATCAGCACCCTCTCCACCTCAGGACATTGTGGTACTGCATCTAAAACTGCTTTCAAAGTCCAAAAATAATTGACAAGGCCAGGTTATATCAGAGTGGTGATTGAGGCTCAAACCATTAGAAATAACTTTGAGGGACATAGACAATATGATTATTAAATATTAAAAGCAGTTTTAAAATGCATGTTATTTGCGCTTTAAACAATGAATGAAACAGTAGGGGAGAGCCGCCACGATTGTAACGCGTCACGGTTGTAACATGAACGTTATCTCTTGATTGGTCAACGCCACCATGACGCCATCGCGTCAGTATGTGTACAGCAACGTACTCTACGTGCCCAGGGAGTTGTGAAGTGTTTACCTTCATCCCACGGGGAGCTATTGGCGAAAAACTGACTTTTCTATGTATGTGTGCTGTTTTTTTCTTTGATGTTGGTGAATAAAAATCCACATGGATGTCTTCATGCTTATGTTCTCCATTAGTTTGCATCGTGTTTAGACGGAATGCACGTTCATTCTGGTCTGTAAGCAACGGCAAAGAACAACTTGCAAAAGTGGATCAATTGTAACACACGCCGGCTCCATTCAATTATAGGTCATATTTACACAGTTGACATATTGGCCAATATTATATGTTCAGTCACCTGTCTTCATTACAGAGTGTATTCTAAAATGAGTTTAGGGTTGTATAACATTGTACAACTCAATCAATCAAACGTTTGTTTAATCAATGTATTTCCCCATTGAACTGACTCAAACGCCCAAACTGGTACACCCGATACTATTTAATATTTCCCTTATTTTTGATACATTTTCTTATCACATCCATGGTATGAAAACAATGCTAAGGAGTTCCTTTAATGAAATATAATTGCTTTAAGCTGAAAACGATATGTTTAATGGTGTTTTTTTAGCGTTGTTACACATTTATCATGCATGCCGTTACAATTAATCCGACATGCGCAGCAATTGTAACACTGGAACAGCGTCCACGTTCGGTTTAATAACTCCCGACCTGTTTTATCAAAAAGATAACTTGAAGTGGTTTATGGTAGCAGACATGTGTAGGTCCGTTGCCTGAAAATATTACATTATGTAGATAAACGGATATCTGAGTAAAAAAATGAAACGTGCAAAATGTTACATCCTTGGCGGCTCTCCCCTACAAACAAACAAACAGTTCACATAGCAGATACAAGTACAGAGTACAAGGGTGCACACAACCATTAAAGTGCAGGCGTTTAAAGTGCTATGCAATAGGTCATAAAAGTACATGTGCATAGACATTATAGGCACGAGATAATACAGTAAAAAGTAAAAGTGCTTATCATGAGGTTATCTCCTAGATCTACCCACAGCAGCGTTCAGTGTGTGAATAGAGAGACCGGGACAAAGGAATGTCTGTGCCTGTTTTTTGTGGCACAATAAGGGGCTCGCAAGCGAAGGCCGGATGGGAGAAGGATGTACTCTCTGTGTAGAGGCTGAGCAGCATCAGATCGGATACACAGGGCTTTGTTAAGCACCTGTTTCTTAATCAGACCAGTGTGTGTCCAGTGGAAACCTCGTTATGAATCTGATCTCAGGTCAGAATGGGTTAAAGATCTGGTCTAGGCCGACATGTGGCTCTATCATAAAGGTCACACAGTACATCCACGTGACCTTCACAGGGGTCAATACATCCATGCCCAGTGGGAGTGTGTGTTTCTCACGGTTGTGTGTGGTGAGCGTGCACAAGGCTCTGGACTCACGGTTGTGTGTGTGGTGAGCGTGCACAAGGCGCTGGACTCACGGTTGTGTGTGGTGAGCGTGCACAAGGCGCTGGACTCACGGTTGTGTGTGGTGAGCGTGCACAAGGCGCTGGACTCACGGTTGTGTGTGTGGTGAGCGTGCACAAGGCTCTGGACTCACGGTTGTGTGTGGTGAGCGTGCACAAGGCGCTGGACTCACGGTTGTGTGTGGTGAGCGTGCACAAGGCTCTGGACTCACGGTTGTGTGTGTGGTGAGCGTGCACAAGGCTCTGGACTCACGGTTGTGTGTGGTGAGCGTGCACAAGGCGCTGGACTCACGGTTGTGTGTGGTGAGCGTGCACAAGGCGCTGGACTCACGGTTGTGTGTGATGAGCGTGCACAAGGCGCTGGACGCGGCGCTGAACACTCTGGGAGACGAGGAGTGGAGCAACATGGCCGCCATCAGCTGCCTGTGGACGGGAGCTCTGAGAACACACACACATGCACGCACACACACACACAATACACACACACACGTGCGCGCGCGCGCACGCACACACACAGAGCACTTAAAGTAAACTAAAACTAAATTATGACGCCCCCACTGCTCTATTACGCACAAAACAAAAAGCAAAGGCAACAAAGTAGCTCCCTTACTAAAATAAGCTCCCTTAATTAAAGGACAACTTTAGTTTTTTTCAACCAAGGTTCAGGTTTTAGGTTGTTATTAGAGGAAGAAAAAGATGAGTGCTATTTTTTTTTTCATTTGCTGCTTTCTTTCGTTTTTTTTTTGCTGTTTTTGACAGGGGGGCGGGGGCATTAGAGCATGAGGCTAAATATGTATTGTTTTACAAATTTTTATATCGATTTATTTTTTTATTATGTACAGTCCTACTATAGTAAATAATAATAAAAAGAAAATACACTCATCTTTTACTTTCTCTAATAACAACCTAAAACCTGAACCTTGTTTGAAAAAACTAAAGTTGTCCTTTAAACCATTCGCTTTCTTTTACCATGGTTTTAAACTGTAGCTGTTGAAAAATAGCAGATCTACAAAGTCTGCTATCTTTTGAAAAATCGTGAAAAGTGTGGCGCAAATCTTTGAACATATGCTTTCACGGCAAACGTTTTTCAACTCAAATCTTTGCTTCTGGGGGCCTATATCTAGAAATAGATATAGTCTGAAAACCCACATCTTCAGACTCCACCGTGGCCCGTAGCACTTGCCCTAGCCTAGCCCCTTATATAGCACTTTATGTAGACTTAGATAGTATTTCAGACAGACTTATAGCTCGTTACGTAGACGGCACTAAAATAGCATTTCATGTAAAATGAAATGCAGCTCAAAGTGCTTTACAGAACAATGGAGAATAAAAGAAAAGCAAGGCAACGACATTAAAAAAACAAGCAGTAATGCAATACAGTGAGGACATGAATAACAAAAAATAAAAGATCAATTAAAAGCAATGTTGTAGAAGTGGGTCTTGAGCTGAGCTTTAAAAATGTCTACAGAGGCTGCCTGACGAAGGTACAGTGGGAGTTTGATAAACTACAGAGGCTGCCTGACGAAGGTACAGTGGGAGTTTGTTCCATGCCGACGGCCCGTAGAAGCAAAAAGCTGCTTCCCCGTATTTTTTAGTTGCCCTTTTTTTAGGCAAAGCGAGCAGGCCAGCAGTGGAAGACCTTAGGGGGGCGGTTTGGGACATATTTAGGCAGGCAGTCATGTAGGTAGAAAGGTTTGGGACATATTTAGGCAGGCAGTCATGTAGGTAGGAAGGTTTGGGACATATTTAGACAGGCAGTTATGTAGGTAGGAAGGCTTGGGACATATTTAGACAGGCAGTCATGTAGGTAGGAAGGTTTGGGACATATTTAGACAGGCAGTCATGTAGGTAGGAAGGTTTGGGACATATTTAGGCAGGCAGTCATGTAGGTAGGAAGGTTTGGGACATATTTAGGCAGGCAGTCATGTAGGTAGGAAGGTTTGGGACATATTTAGGCAGGCAGTCATGTAGGTAGGAAGGTTTGGGACATATTTAGGCAGGCAGTCATGTAGGTAGGAAGGTTTGGGACATATTTAGACAGGCAGTCATGTAGGTAGGAAGGTTTGGGACATATTTAGACAGGCAGTCATGTAGGTAGGAAGGTTTGGGACATATTTAGGCAGGCAGTCATGTAGGTAGGAAGGTTTGGGACATATTTAGGGAGGCAGTCATGTAGGTAGGAAGGTTTGGGACATATTTAGGGAGGCAGTCATGTAGGTAGGCAGGTTTGGGACATATTTAGGCAGGCAGTCATGTAGGTAGGAAGGTTTGGGACATATTTAGACAGGCAGTCATGTAGGTAGGAAGGTTTGGGACATATTTAGGCAGGCAGTCATGTAGGTAGAAAGGTTTGGGACATATTTAGACAGGCAGTCATGTAGGCAGGAAGGTTTGGGACATATTTAGACAGGCAGTCATGTAGGTAGGAAGGTTTGGGACATATTTAGGCAGGCAGTCATGTAGGTAGGAAGGTTTGGGACATATTTAGGGAGGCAGTCATGTAGGTAGGAAGGTTTGGGACATATTTAGGGAGGCAGTCATGTAGGTAGGCAGGTTTGGGACATATTTAGGCAGGCAGTCATGTAGGTAGGAAGGTTTGGGACATATTTAGACAGGCAGTCATGTAGGTAGGAAGGTTTGGGACATATTTAGGCAGGCAGTCATGTAGGTAGAAAGGTTTGGGACATATTTAGACAGGCAGTCATGTAGGCAGGAAGGTTTGGGACATATTTAGGCAGGCAGTCATGTAGGTAGGAAGGGTTGGGACATATTTAGGGAGGCAGTCATGTAGGCAGGAAGGTTTGGGACATATTTAGGCAGGCAGTCATGTAGGTAGGAAGGGTTGGGACATATTTAGGGAGGCAGTCATGTAGGTAGGAAGGTTTGGGACATATTTAGGCAGGCAGTCATGTAGGTAGGAAGGTTTGGGACATATTTAGGCAGGCAGTCATGTAGGTAGGAAGGTTTGGGACATATTTAGGGAGGCAGTCATGTAGGTAGGAAGGTTTGGGACATATTTAGGCAGGCAGTCATGTAGGTAGGAAGGTTTGGGACATATTTAGGCAGGCAGTCATGTAGGTAGGAAGGTTTGGGACATATTTAGGCAGGCAGTCATGTAGGTAGGAAGGTTTGGGACATATTTAGGCAGGCAGTCATGTAGGTAGGAAGGTTTGGGACATATTTAGACAGGCAGTCATGTAGGTAGGAAGGTTTGGGACATATTTAGGCAGGCAGTCATGTAGGTAGGAAGGTTTGGGACATATTTAGACAGGCAGTCATGTAGGTAGGAAGGTTTGGGACATATTTAGGCAGGCAGTCATGTAGGTAGGAAGGTTTGGGACATATTTAGGCAGGCAGTCATGTAGGTAGGAAGGTTTGGGACATATTTAGACAGGCAGTCATGTAGGTAGGAAGGTTTGGGACATATTTAGACAGGCAGTCATGTAGGTAGGAAGGTTTGGGACATATTTAGACAGGCAGTCATGTAGGTAGGAAGGTTTGGGACATATTTAGACAGGCAGTCATGTAGGTAGGAAGGTTTGGGACATATTTAGGCAGGCAGTCATGTAGGTACGAAGGTTTGGGACATATTTAGACAGGCAGTCATGTAGGTAGGAAGGTTTGGGACATATTTAGACAGGCAGTCATGTAGGTAGGAAGGTGCAAGACCATATATGTGATGTATGCCATGCTGTTGCTTAGTGTAAGTCGCTCTGGATCAAGAGCGTCTGCTAAATGCCTACATTGTAAATTGTAAGTGACTTTGCACATTGTTGTCATTTAGGACCAATGAGTGGTTTCCTCAGCGGATGCCTGCATTAAAACACTCACTTAAGGGACCAACACTTATTATTATCGTTTGCCTTTGATGTCCGTTTGCCTTCAAAGGGGCGTTTGTTCTTTGATCTGGCTCTAGTACGCTACCTATTATTAAAATCACATTTTTGTGTTTGTTCGTTAGAAACTTTTAAAGCTGACTATCTTGGACGCGTCGAGTCACGGACAGAACGTTTTAACCCATTCTGGACGGGAACCCGTTTTGGTGTTTTAACTAAGCATTATGTTATACTTTGGCTATTGAAAAAATAGCAGATCTGTAAGCTCACACGAGCTTGTAGGTCTGCTATTTTTGAAAAATGGCGAAAATGCGGCACAAATCTTTGAATATATACTGTATATTCTTTCAGAACCAAATGATAGTTTGGTTCCAAACTATCATTTAGCTGGGGACCCCCTGGAACTCCCTCAAGGACCCCTGGGGTAGTGTGAAATGACTCATACTGGATCTCTTGTCCACTAGAGTCCCTTCCTAACATTTTAGTCTAGTTTTCCTAAGTTTAGTCATCATGTTTGTTTTGTCATCATAACTTAGTTTTCATTGAGTTTTCATTTAGTTTTCGTCAGTGGAAAAAGGTTTTAGTCGACGAGCATTACACTGCTGAGACCTCCTACCTTTCCTCCTGGTCCTCTGATTGGCTCCTTCCGTCTCCGTGTAACAGCAGGCTGTGAATGGCCCAGCACGCTGCCTCCTGGTGGAGAGAATGAATACAACACATAATGAGTGGCATTCTTAAAATAGCAGACTTTATCATTTATGATATAGCTCATTCTGAGCTGGACACTAGGCTCTACATGGAGGTCAGTCTGACCTGGACACTAGGCTCTACATGGAGGTCAGTCTGACCTGGACACTAGGCTCTGCATGGAGGTCAGTCTGACCTGGACACTAGGCTCTGCATGGAGGTCAGTCTGACCTGGACACTAGGCTCTACATGGAGGTCAGTCTGACCTGGACACTAGGCTCTACATGGAGGTCAGTCTGACCCGGACACTAGGCCCTACATGGAGGTCAGTCTGACCTGGACACTAGGCTCTACATGGAGGTCAGTCTGACCTGGACACTGGGCAGTCTGACCTGGACACTAGGCTCTACATGGAGGTCAGTCTGACCTGGACACTAGGCTCTACATGGAGGTCAGTCTGACCTGGACACTAGGCTCTACATGGAGGTCAGTCTGACCCGGACACTGGGCTCTACATGGAGGTCAGTCTGACCTGGACACTAGGCTCTACATGGAGGTCAGTCTGACCTGGACACTAGGCTCTACATGGAGGTCAGTCTGACCCGGACACTAGGCTCTACATGGAGGTCAGTCTGACCTGGACACTAGGCTCTACATGGAGGTCAGTCTGACCTGGACACTAGGCTCTACATGGAGGTCAGTCTGACCCGGACACTAGGCCCTACATGGAGGTCAGTCTGACCTGGACACTAGGCTCTGCATGGAGGTCAGTCTGACCTGGACACTAGGCTCTACATGGAGGTCAGTCTGACCCGGACACTAGGCTCTACATGGAGGTCAGTCTGACCTGGACACTAGGCTCTACATGGAGGTCAGTCTGACCCGGACACTAGGCTCTACATGGAGGTCAGTCTGACCTGGACACTAGGCTCTGCATGGAGGTCAGTCTGACCTGGACACTAGGCTCTACATGGAGGTCAGTCTGACCTGGACACTAGGCTCTACATGGAGGTCAGTCTGACCCGGACACTAGGCCCTACATGGAGGTCAGTCTGACCTGGACACTAGGCTCTACATGGAGGTCAGTCTGACCTGGACACTGGGCTCTACATGGAGGTCAGTCTGACCTGGACACTAGGCTCTACATGGAGGTCAGTCTGACCTGGACACTAGGCTCTACATGGAGGTCAGTCTGACCTGGACACTAGGCTCTACATGGAGGTCAGTCTGACCTGGACACTAGGCTCTACATGGAGGTCAGTCTGACCTGGACACTAGGCTCTACATGGAGGTCAGTCTGACCCGGACACTGGGCTCTACATGGAGGTCAGTCTGACCTGGACACTAGGCTCTACATGGAGGTCAGTCTGACCTGGACACTAGGCTCTACATGGAGGTCAGTCTGACCCGGACACTAGGCTCTACATGGAGGTCAGTCTGACCTGGACACTAGGCTCTACATGGAGGTCAGTCTGACCCGGACACTAGGCCCTACATGGAGGTCAGTCTGACCTGGACACTAGGCTCTGCATGGAGGTCAGTCTGACCTGGACACTAGGCTCTACATGGAGGTCAGTCTGACCCGGACACTAGGCTCTACATGGAGGTCAGTCTGACCTGGACACTAGGCTCTACATGGAGGTCAGTCTGACCTGGACACTAGGCTCTACATGGAGGTCAGTCTGACCTGGACACTAGGCTCTACATGGAGGTCAGTCTGACCTGGACACTAGGCTCTACATGGAGGTCAGTCTGACCTGGACACTAGGCTCTACAAGGAGGTCAGTCTGACCCGGACACTAGGCTCTACATGGAGGTCAGTCTGACCTGGACACTAGGCTCTACATGGAGGTCAGTCTGACCTTGACACTAGGCTCTACATGGAGGTCATTCTGACCTGGACACTAGGCTCTACATGGAGGTCATTCTGACCTGGACACTAGGCTCTACATGGAGGTCAGTCTGACCTGGACACTAGGCTCTACATGGAGGTCATTCTGACCTGGACACTAGGCTCTACATGGAGGTCATTCTGACCTGGACACTAGGCTCTACATGGAGGTCAGTCTGACCTGGACACTAGGCTCTACATGGAGGTCAGTCTGACCTGGACACTAGGCTCTACATGGAGGTCAGTCTGACCTGGACACTAGGCTCTACATGGAGGTCAGTCTGACCTGGACACTAGGCTCTGCATGGAGGTCAGTCTGACCTGGACACTAGGCTCTACATGGAGGTCAGTCTGACCTGGACACTAGGCTCTGCAGCGTGGACCTCCAGGGCAGTACAGCAGACCTCCATCCACTCCAGACCCAGCTCCTCCTCCTCCTCCTCTTCCAGACTCCGCCCCCTGTTCTCCTCCTCCTCCCCGTCCTCCAGACTCCGGGCCGACACCGCCTTGCTCTGCACGATGGTCTCAGCTGTGGGGGGGGGGGGGGGGGGGGGGGGAAGAGAGAGGGAGGGAGAGGGAGACAGGATGAGACAATATAGATTATAGATAGATTTGCACCACATTTTCATGATTTTTTTTCAAAAATAGCAGATATACAAGCTCATGCCGCGCTAGAATGGGTTGATGTGTGCTGTTGTCCAGGTCTATAGAGCGTCGCAGTCCCTCCCCCTTTCAGAACGGTGAGTGGCCCAGGAAATGAATCCCAATGCATTTTCTCCATAGGCTTTTCTTAAAGTATTTATTTAAAGACGGTTACGCTGCGGACAAAGCCAACTCGGATCGTGACAAATCATGACAATGAACACAATGTTTTGGGGCCGATCAAATAATTTATAAGAAGAAAAACTAAACAAATAGTGTTGTGTCTCCTGCCTTTATTTTCTTCTTTCTTAATGATTTGATCGGCCCCAAAACATCGTGTTCATTGTCATGATTTGTCACGATCCGAGTTGGCTTTGTCCGCGGCGTAACCGTCTTTAAATAAATACTTTAAGAAAATCCTATGGGAGAAATGCATTGGGATTCATTTCCTGGGCCACTCGCCGTTCTGAAAGGGGGAGGTACTGCGACCAAGGGGCCAGCTAGGCACTCCAATGTTGAAGCGCTGGGCCCTAGTGGTAAGAGGAAGGACTGCAGGCGGACCCGTGGATTCTTGACGAGGAAACCCCGTGCAACCGAGCGCCCAATGTTAAAGCCCAGCTGCACTTCCACATTTGGGCACCAAAATGTGGTGCCCAAATGCTGAATCAGCGAAAAAATGCGGAAATAGACGGTACTTCCGGCAGCCTTCCGGGTGCTTCAAAACGCCAATGAGCAACTTCCACTGACATGAATAGCGGAGGGGGCGGAGCTTCGCGCCAGTTTAGTCTCTATCTTTTAATACTCTATGACTGCGACGCTCTATAGGGGGTGCTGTTGTCCTCCAGGTCTATAGGGGGTCCACGTGACCTGCATGGTCTCTGACATCATGTTCTTTAGTTTAGACCGATTCAGAAACGGGTCTCATGGTCTCAGGCAACGTATTTCCTGTAGGCGGAGACGACATATCTGCGGTTTCCCCGCACCAAGCTTCTACTACAGTGAATGGAAAAGTGACTGATGTTAGTCTGCCTCAAACGTTACTCTTTTACCTGCTTTTTACTAACACTAACATTACAAATATGCCCAGAACATCGGGATGAACCTGTGTAGTTTATGGCTGCTCCAACAGTAGTAGAGATTAACCTGTGTAGTTTATGGCTGCTCCAACAGTAGAGATGAACCTGTGCAGTTTATGGCTGCTCCAACAGTAGAGATGAA
>NC_139700.1:55906180-55923680 GCF_964188405.1 Protomyctophum parallelum
ACATTTATAGAATCTGATCTCAGGTCAGAATGTGTGTGTGTGTGTGTGTGTGTGTGTGTGTGTGTGTGTGTGTGTGTGTGTGTGTGTGTGTGTGTGTGTGTGTCTGTGTTTCTACACTGTAAATCCCTGGAACATGTGACGCTTAAACCTAAACACCATGTGTGTAATTAATAATAAAATGCCAAATGTTTATTAATGGTCATAAAATACAGTAGAACACGAGTTCACTCAAACACCTCACGAGAACACCTAGTGTTTAAATTCTAAACACCTATAATATGACTGACTTTGATTGTAAAAACTAAACACGTTTATGTGTTTAAAAAGTGTTACAGGCGAATAAACATGTTCTGTTTATAATCTAAACACTGTGACATGTTTAAAAAGTGTTACAAATATGTGTTTAAAACTGTTTATAACCTAAACGCTTGGGTTTAGTGTGTATGTGCAGGGCGTTGCTGAAAATGAGCACCTGTGCTCAGCTACTTCCCTGGGTAAATAAATAATATAATAATAAAGTTTATCTCTCTCTGTTCTCCCCCACAGACATTCCTGCAACCAACCAACACATCTCCCCAGATAGACGCCGTCAGATGTGAGTCAAGACACAGCAAAAAAAAACACACAGTTCTGTTTCTCCTATAAATCAAATCATAGCAACGCGCCTTCCAATTAGCCCATTCTGACCGGGCACCCATTTTGGTGTTATAGCATCATGTCATGCTTTAGATATTTAAAAATAGCAGATCTACAAGCTCGTAGCGCGCCACCGAGTGGCGCGATACGAGCTTGTAGGGTCTGCTATTTTTGAAAAATCGAAGAGCGACTGACATTTCTAGAATCTGATCTCAGGTCAGAATGGGTTCATCAGACCAGTGTGTGTCCGGCGGAAACCTCGTATGAATCTGATCTCAGGTCAGAATGGGTTAGAGGCCAGGCCAGTGTAGCAAAGTTTGCAAGTTTGATGAAAAAAAAAATGGTTTTCAGCATAATCAGATTTGTGCAGCCGTGGTATCATAGCAGCCAATGAAATGAATGGTATCATAGTGTCCTTATAGAAGCAGCCAATGAAATGAATGGTATCATAGTGTCCCTTATAGAGCAGCCAATGAAATGAATGGTATCATAGTGTCCCTTATAGAGCAGCCAATGAAATGAATGGTATCATAGTGTCCCTTATAGAGCAGCCAATGAAATGAATGGTATCATAGTGTCTATTATAGACTCAGCCAATGAAATGAATGGTATCATAGTGTCCCTTATAGACGCAGCCAATGAAATGAATGGTATCATAGTGTCCTTATAGAAGCAGCCAATGAAATGAATGGTATCATAGTGTCCTTATAGAAGCAGCCAATGAAATTAATGGTATCATAGTGTCCTTATAGAGCAGCCAATGAAATGAATGGTATCATAGTGTCCTTATAGAAGCAGCCAATGAAATGAATGGTATCATAGTGTCCATTATAGACGCAGCCAATGAAATGAATGGTATCATAGTGTCCTTATAGAAGCAGCCAATGAAATGAATGGTATCATAGTGTCCATTATAGACGCAGCCAATGAAATGAATGGTATCATAGTGTCCTTATAGAAGCAGCCAATGAAATGAATGGTATCATAGTGTCCTTATAGAAGCAGCCAATGAAATGAATGGTATCATAGTGTCCCTTATAGAGCAGCCAATGAAATGAATGGTATCATAGTGTCCTTATAGAAGCAGCCAATGAAATGAATGGTATCATAGTGTCTATTATAGAGCAGCCAATGAAATGAATGGTATCATAGTGTCCATTATAGACGCAGCCAATGAAATGAATAGTATCATATAGGGTTGGGTGACGATACGAATACATCGTCAATCGCGAATATACGAATCCAATCGCCGAATATTTTTATTAGGCGATTTTTCGGGACGATTTTTAACCTGTAAAGTGTGCGCAACATCAGAATCAATTTGGGCCAGCAAAGTAGTAACAGCGGCCGGGTGGAAATCCCCTCCTCCCGTTATAATGGTATGGTCCCGACTCCCAGTCCCCGCAGCCGTGATGCTCAGTTGCTCACTGTGAGCCGAGGGAGCCGAGCCGAGGAAGGCTACTGTTACTGTACTGTAGCCTACATGTTGTTTACGGTCCGGAGTCCAGACCCATGCAGTTTAATAATATACAGTCACAACAGAATGCACACTGCTGTCTCGTGTCTCATCACAATCCCAATGCGCCACCCGTGAAGTCGGGGGGGAAAAATAAAAAACAGGCTGGTAGTGTTAGTATAGATGAAGTTCAGTGTGTTGAATCAGTAGCTACACGCTAAGCCAACGCTAAGCTAAGCTAACGATCCCCGAGCCTATACTGTATAGGCGCCGCTCGGGGATCGTTAGCCAGCGCTGCAAAAATAGACAGATCTACAAGCTCTCAACGCGTAGCGAACGGTGCTGCAGAAACAGGCAGGACGCGGCGCCTTCAGAGCCTGTGAATCAGCAGCAGCACGTGGGCGCCCCTCTGAGCCTCCGACGCCGGTGCGGGGAGGCAAGACTTCTCCAGGAGAAGTTACTAGGGCAGGCAGGCTACATGTTTAACACTGTCACCAGCCAGTGGTTGTGATGTTAGCTTAGCTTGCAGCTGCTTGTCCGTTCCAACTTCCAACTTCCAACCACTTCATCTAAACTTATTTCTTATTTTGTTACCCTGGCTGCGCAGTTGTGCTGCAAAAACAGACGGATCTACAAGCTCTCAACGCGTAGCGAACAGAGCTGCAAAAACAGGCAGGACGCGGCGCCTTGAGAGCTTGTAGATCTGCCTTTTTTGCGACATGCAGTGAGCTGTTCTCACTTTACTTTAATGACACGAATACATCGTCAATCGCCGATTTTTAGACAGACGATTGGCGATTGAAAAAATTTGGCATATCGCCCAACCTTAGTATCATAGTGTCCTTATAGAAGCAGCCAATGAAATGAATGGTATCATAGTGTCCTTATAGAAGCAGCCAATGAAATGAATGGTATCATAGTGTCCTTATAGAAGCAGCCAATGAAATGAATGGTATCATAGTGTCCTTATAGAAGCAGCCAATGAAATGAATGGTATCATAGTGTCCTTATAGACGCAGCCAATGAAATGAATGGTATCATAGTGTCCTTATAGAAGCAGCCAATGAAATGAATGGTATCATAGTGTCCTTATAGAAGCAGCCAATGAAATGAATGGTATCATAGTGTCCTTATAGAGCAGCCAATGAAATGAATGGTATCATAGTGTCCTTATAGAAGCAGCCAATGAAATGAATGGTATCATAGTGTCCTTATAGAGCAGCCAATGAAATGAATGGTATCATAGTGTCCTTATAGAAGCAGCCAATGAAATGAATGGTATCATAGTGTCCTTATAGAAGCAGCCAATGAAATGAATGGTATCATAGTGTCCTTATAGAGCAGCCAATGAAATGAATGGTATCATAGTGTCCTTATAGAAGCAGCCAATGAAATGAATGGTATCATAGTGTCCTTATAGAAGCAGCCAATGAAATGAATGGTATCATAGTGTCCTTATAGAAGCAGCCAATGAAATGAATGGTATCATAGTGTCTATTATAGAGCAGCCAATGAAATGAATGGTATCATAGTGTCCTTATAGAAGCAGCCAATGAAATGAATGGTATCATAGTGTCCCTTATAGAGCAGCCAATGAAATGAATGGTATCATAGTGTCCTTATAGAAGCAGCCAATGAAATGAATGGTATCATAGTGTCCTTATAGAAGCAGCCAATGAAATGAATGGTATCATAGTGTCCTTATAGAAGCAGCCAATGAAATGAATGGTATCATAGTGTCCTTATAGAAGCAGCCAATGAAATGAATGGTATCATAGTGTCTATTATAGAAGCAGCCAATGAAATGAATGGTATCATAGTGTCCCTTATAGAAGCAGCCAATGAAATGAATGGTATCATAGTGTCCTTATAGAAGCAGCCAATGAAATGAATGGTATCATAGTGTCCCTTATAGAAGCAGCCAATGAAATGAATGGTATCATAGTGTCCTTATAGAAGCAGCCAATGAAATGAATGGTATCATAGTGTCCTTATAGAAGCAGCCAATGAAATGAATGGTATCATAGTGTCCTTATAGAAGCAGCCAATGAAATGAATGGTATCATAGTGTCTATTATAGAAGCAGCCAATGAAATGAATGGTATCATAGTGTCCCTTATAGAGCAGCCAATGAAATGAATGGTATCATAGTGTCCTTATAGAAGCAGCCAATGAAATGAATGGTATCATAGTGTCCTTATAGAAGCAGCCAATGAAATGAATGGTATCATAGTGTCCCTTATAGAAGCAGCCAATGAAATGAATGGTATCATAGTGTCCTTATAGAAGCAGCCAATTAAATGAATGGTATCATAGTGTCCTTATAGAAGCAGCCAATGAAATGAATGGTATCATAGTGTCCTTATAGAAGCAGCCAATGAAATGAATGGTATCATAGTGTCCTTATAGAAGCAGCCAATGAAATGAATGGTATCATAGTGTCCTTATAGAAGCAGCCAATGAAATGAATGGTATCATAGTGTCCATTATTGAAGCAGCCAATGAAATGAATGGTATCATAGTGTCTATTATATAAGCAGCCAATGAAATGAATGGTATCATAGTGTCCTTATAGAAGCAGCCAATGAAATGAATGGTATCATAGTGTCCTTATAGAAGCAGCCAATGAAATGAATGGTATCATAGTGTCCTTATAGAAGCAGCCAATGAAATGAATGGTATCATAGTGTCCATTATAGAGCAGCCAATGAAATGAATGGTATCATAGTGTCCCTTATAGAGCAGCCAATGAAATGAATGGTATCATAGTGTCCTTATAGAGCAGCCAATGAAATGAATGGTATCATAGTGTCCTTATAGAAGCAGCCAATGAAATGAATGGTATCATAGTGTCCTTATAGAAGCAGCCAATGAAATGAATGGTATCATAGTGTCCTTATAGAAGCAGCCAATGAAAGGAATGGTATCATAGTGTCCTTATAGAGCAGCCAATGAAATGAATGGTATCATAGTGTCCTTATAGAAGCAGCCAATGAAATGAATGGTATCATAGTGTCCTTATAGAAGCAGCCAATGAAATGAATGGTATCATAGTGTCCTTATAGAGCAGCCAATGAAATGAATGGTATCATAGTGTCCTTATAGAGCAGCCAATGAAATGAATGGTAGCATAGTGTCCTTATAGAAGCAGCCAATGAAAGGAATGGTATCATAGTGTCCTTATAGAAGCAGCCAATGAAAGGAATGGTATCATAGTGTCCTTATAGAAGCAGCCAATGAAAGGAATGGTAGCATAGTGTCCTTATAGAAGCAGCCAATGAAAGGAATGGTAGCATAGTGTCCTTATAGAAGCAGCCAATGAAATTAATGGTATCATAGTGTCTATTATAGAAGCAGCCAATGAAATG
Source organism: Protomyctophum parallelum (assembly GCF_964188405.1). NCBI lineage: Eukaryota > Metazoa > Chordata > Actinopteri > Myctophiformes > Myctophidae > Protomyctophum > Protomyctophum parallelum. The sequence continues at coordinate 55,911,641 of NC_139700.1, forward strand.
AATGGTATCATAGTGTCCTTATAGACGCAGCCAATGAAATGAATGGTATCATAGTGTCTATTATAGAGCAGCCAATGAAATGAATGGTATCATAGTGTCCCTTATAGACGCAGCCAATGAAATGAATGGTATCATAGTGTCCTTATAGAGCAGCCAATGAAATGAATGGTATCATAGTGTCCTTATAGAAGCAGCCAATGAAATGAATGGTATCATAGTGTCCTTATAGAAGCAGCCAATGAAAGGAATGGTATCATAGTGTCTATTATAGAAGCAGCCAATGAAATGAATGGTATCATAGTGTCCTTATAGAAGCAGCCAATGAAATGAATGGTATCATAGTGTCCTTATAGAAGCAGCCAATGAAATGAATGGTATCATAGTGTCCTTATAGAAGCAGCCAATGAAATGAATGGTATCATAGTGTCCTTATAGAAGCAGCCAATGAAATGAATGGTATCATAGTGTCCTTATAGAAGCAGCCAATGAAATGAATGGTATCATAGTGTCCTTATAGAAGCAGCCAATGAAATGAATGGTATCATAGTGTCCTTATAGAAGCAGCCAATGAAATGAATGGTATCATAGTGTCTATTATAGAAGCAGCCAATGAAATGAATGGTATCATAGTGTCCTTATAGAGCAGCCAATGAAATGAATGGTATCATAGTGTCTATTATAGAAGCAGCCAATGAAATGAATGGTATCATAGTGTCTATTATAGAAGCAGCCAATGAAATGAATGGTATCATAGTGTCCTTATAGAAGCAGCCAATGAAATGAATGGTATCATAGTGTCCATTATAGAGCAGCCAATGAAATGAATGGTATCATAGTGTCCTTATAGAAGCAGCCAATGAAATGAATGGTATCATAGTGTCCTTATAGAAGCAGCCAATGAAATGAATGGTATCATAGTGTCCTTATAGAAGCAGCCAATGAAATGAATGGTATCATAGTGTCCCTTATAGAGCAGCCAATGAAATGAATGGTATCATAGTGTCCTTATAGAAGCAGCCAATGAAATGAATGGTATCATATTGTCCATTATAGAAGCAGCCAATGAAATGAATGGTATCATAGTGTCCTTATAGAAGCAGCCAATGAAATGAATGGTATCATAGTGTCCTTATAGACGCAGCCAATGAAATGAATGGTATCATAGTGTCCATTATAGAAGCAGCCAATGAAATGAATGGTATCATAGTGTCCTTATAGAAGCAGCCAATGAAATGAATGGTATCATAGTGTCCTTATAGAAGCAGCCAATGAAATGAATGGTATCATAGTGTCTATTATAGAAGCAGCCAATGAAATGAATGGTATCATAGTGTCCTTATAGACGCAGCCAATGAAATGAATGGTATCATAGTGTCCCTTATAGAGCAGCCAATGAAATGAATGGTATCATAGTGTCCTTATAGAAGCAGCCAATGAAATTAATGGTATCATAGTGTCCTTATAGAAGCAGCCAATGAAATGAATGGTATCATAGTGTCCTTATAGACGCAGCCAATGAAATGAATGGTATCATAGTGTCCTTATAGAAGCAGCCAATGAAATGAATGGTATCATAGTGTCCCTTATCCCATTCTGAACGGGAACCCCTTTTGGTGTTGGCATCATGTTATGCTTTAGCTATTGAAAAATAGCAGATCTACAAGCTCGTAGCGCGCCACCGAGTGGCGCGATACGAGCTTGTAGGTCTGCTATTTTTGAAAAATCGAAGAACGACTGACATTTTTAGAATCTGATCTCAGGTCAGAATGCGTTAATCAGACCAGTGTGTGTCCAGTGGAAACCTCGTATGAATCTGATCTCAGGTCAGAATGGGTTAATGAAGCAGCCAATGAAATAAATGTGGATCAAACGGCTGTTTCTCAGTAGCTTTGGACCCAGAACGGCTGTTTCTCAGCAGCTTTGGATCCAGAACGGCTGTTTCTCAGCAGCTTTGGACCCAGAACGGCTGTTTCTCAGTAGCTTTGGACCCAGAACGGCTGTTTCTCAGCAGCTTTAGACCCAGAACGGCTGTTTCTCAGCAGCTTTGGACCCAGAACGGCTGTTTCTCAGCAGCTTTGGACCCAGAACGGCTGTTTCTCAGCAGCTTTGGACCCAGAACGGCTGTTTCTCAGTAGCTTTGGACCCAGAACGGCTGTTTCTCAGCAGCTTTGGACCCAGAACGGCTGTTTCTCAGTAGCTTTGGACCCAGAACGGCTGTTTCTCAGTAGCTTTGGACCCAGAACGGCTGTTTCTCAGCAGCTTTGGACCCAGAAAGGCTGTTTCTCAGCAGCTTTGGACCCAGAACGGCTGTTTCTCAGTAGCTTTGGACCCAGAACGGCTGTTTCTCAGCAGCTTTGGACCCAGAAAGGCTGTTTCTCAGCAGCTTTGGACCCAGAAAGGCTGTTTCTCAGTAGCTTTGGACCCAGAACGGCTGTTTCTCAGTAGCTTTGGACCCAGAACGGCTGTGTCTCAGTAGCTTTGGACCCAGAAAGGCTGTTTCTCAGTAGCTTTGGACCCAGAACGGCTGTTTCTCAGCAGCTTTGGACCCAGAACGGCTGTTTCTCAGTAGCTTTAGACCCAGAACGGCTGTTTCTCAGCAGCGCGGTGACGATGTGAATGATGTCACTGGAGGCCGACTTCTGCCTCTGCACGTAAACAAGACAATCTGAGGGAATAATCTTAACCCATTTTGACCTGAGATCAGATTCCATTTTGACCTGAGATCAGATTCCATTTTGACCTGAGATCAGATTCCATTTTGACCTGAGATCAGATTCCATTCTGACCTGAGATCAGATTCCATTTTGACCTGAGATCAGATTCCATTTTGACCTGAGATCAGATTCCATTCTGACCTGAAATCAGATTCTATAAATGTCTTCTACATCCTGACAGTTTTCTGAAAAAGCTATGTTTCTATGTCAGTCGTTCTTCCATTAAAAAAAAAATAGCAGTCCTACAAGCTCATAGCGCGCCACTCGGTGGCGCGCTATGAGCTTGTAGATCTGCTATTTTTCAATAGCTAAAGCATAACATAATGCTATAACACCAAAAGGGGTTCCCGCCCCAAAATGGATTAAATAGTTTCACCTCAAATAATGAATGGTTGTTATGTCTTATGAAGTAATAACGATAAAGAATATTCTACTGCCAAGATAGTGTGTGGCTGATTCGGCCTTGGTCACACATCTGAATCTGAGGGCATAAATTTAACCCATTCTGGGCAGGAACCCCTTTTGGTGTTTTAAAGCATTATGTTATACTTTAGCTGTTGAAAAATAGCAGATCTACAAGCTACAAGCTTGTAGATCTGCTAATTTTGAAAAAACGTGAAAATGTGCCTGAAACCTTTGAATATATATATTGTTACAGAGCGAGTTTTTAAAGGTATATTCAGTGATTTCACTTAATTCAAATATCACTTATTCTTTTGTTTTGTTGTGATAATCCTCCCTACTATAGAGTGTGCTGACCATATAAGGAGTCCCTCCCTGTCCCCAGTTAACCCCTGGGGGTCAAAAAACCTTAGGTTTCGTTTTTGACTCTCTATCCTGATTGGACGAAAGGCTGGGTCCCACAGCCAAAAACGAAACCTACGGTTTTTTGAGTGAAATCACTGAATATACCTTTAACTCAAATACTTGCTACTGGGGGGGGGGGGGTCCCTGGAACAACAACAATTTTCAGATGGGGGTCGGCGGCCAATTACACATATAATCTTGACATGAAAGTGTTTGAGAACCACTGATATAGAAACATGAGGTTTAACCCTGTGAGAACCACTGATATAGAAACATGAGGTTTAACCCTGTGAGAACCACTGATATAGAAACATGAGGTTTAACCCTGTGAGAACCACTGATATAGAAACATGAGGTTTAACCCTGTGAGAACAACTGATATAGAAACATAGGGTTTAACCCTGTGAGAACCACTGATATAGAAACATGAGGTTTAACCCTGTGAGAACCACTGATATAGAAACATGAGGTTTAACCCTGTGAGAACCACTGATATAGAAACATGAGGTTTAACCCTGTGAGAACCACTGATATAGAAACATGAGGTTTAACCCTGTGAGAACCACTGATATAGAAACATGAGGTTTAACCCTGTGAGAACCACTGATATAGAAACATGAGGTTTAACCCTGTGAGAACCACTGATATAGAAACATGAGGTTTAACCCTGTGAGAACCACTGACACAGAAACATGAGGTTTAACCCTGTGAGAACCACTGATATAGAAACATGAGGGTTTAACCCTGTGAGAACCACTGATATAGAAACATGAGGTTTTAACCCTGTGAGAACCACTGATATAGAAACATGAGGTTTAACCCTGTGAGAACCACTGATATAGAAACATAGGGTTTAACCCTGTGAGAACCACTGATATAGAAACATGAGGTTTAACCCTGTGAGAACCACTGACACAGAAACATGAGGTTTAACCCTGTGAGAACCACTGATATAGAAACATGAGGTTTAACCCTGTGAGAACCACTGATATAGAAACATGAGGTTTTAACCCTGTGAGAACCACTGATATAGAAACATGAGGTTTAACCCTGTGAGAACCACTGATATAGAAACATGAGGTTTAACCCTGTGAGAACCACTGATATAGAAACATAGGGTTTAACCCTGTGAGAACCACTGATATAGAAACATGAGGTTTAACCCTGTGAGAACCACTGATATAGAAACATGAGGTTTAACCCTGTGAGAACCACTGATATAGAAACATGAGGTTTAACCCTGTGAGAACCACTGATATAGAAACATGAGGTTTAACCCTGTGAGAACCACTGATATAGAAACATGAGGTTTAACCCTGTGAGAACCACTGATATAGAAACATGAGGTTTAACCCTGTGAGAACCACTGATATAGAAACATGAGGTTTAACCCTGTGAGAACCACTGATATAGAAACATGAGGTTTAACCCTGTGAGAACCACTGACACAGAAACATGAGGTTTAACCCTGTGAGAACCACTGATATAGAAACATGAGGGTTTAACCCTGTGAGAACCACTGATATAGAAACATGAGGTTTTAACCCTGTGAGAACCACTGATATAGAAACATGAGGTTTAACCCTGTGAGAACCACTGATATAGAAACATAGGGTTTAACCCTGTGAGAACCACTGATATAGAAACATGAGGTTTAACCCTGTGAGAACCACTGACACAGAAACATGAGGTTTAACCCTGTGAGAACCACTGATATAGAAACATGAGGTTTAACCCTGTGAGAACCACTGATATAGAAACATGAGGTTTTAACCCTGTGAGAACCACTGATATAGAAACATGAGGTTTAACCCTGTGAGAACCACTGATATAGAAACATGAGGTTTAACCCTGTGAGAACCACTGATATAGAAACATAGGGTTTAACCCTGTGAGAACCACTGATATAGAAACATGAGGTTTAACCCTGTGAGAACCACTGATATAGAAACATGAGGTTTAACCCTGTGAGAACCACTGATATAGAAACATGAGGTTTAACCCTGTGAGAACCACTGATATAGAAACATGAGGTTTAACCCTGTGAGAACCACTGATATAGAAACATGAGGTTTAACCCTGTGAGAACCACTGACACAGAAACATGAGGTTTAACCCTGTGAGAACCACTGATATAGAAACATGAGGTTTTAACCCTGTGAGAACCACTGATATAGAAACATGAGGTTTAACCCTGTGAGAACCACTGATATAGAAACATAGGGTTTAACCCTGTGAGAACCACTGATATAGAAACATGAGGTTTAACCCTGTGAGAACCACTGACACAGAAACATGAGGTTTAACCCTGTGAGAACCACTGATATAGAAACATGAGGTTTAACCCTGTGAGAACCACTGATATAGAAACATGAGGTTTTAACCCTGTGAGAACCACTGATATAGAAACATGAGGTTTAACCCTGTGAGAACCACTGATATAGAAACATGAGGTTTAACCCTGTGAGAACCACTGATATAGAAACATAGGGTTTAACCCTGTGAGAACCACTGATATAGAAACATGAGGTTTAACCCTGTGAGAACCACTGATATAGAAACATGAGGTTTAACCCTGTGAGAACCACTGATATAGAAACATGAGGTTTAACCCTGTGAGAACCACTGATATAGAAACATGAGGTTTAACCCTGTGAGAACCACTGATATAGAAACATGAGGTTTAACCCTGTGAGAACCACTGATATAGAAACATGAGGTTTAACCCTGTGAGAACCACTGATATAGAAACATGAGGTTTAACCCTGTGAGAACCACTGATATAGAAACATGAGGTTTAACCCTGTGAGAACCACTGATATAGAAACATGAGGTTTAACCCTGTGAGAACCACTGATATAGAAACATGAGGTTTAACCCGGTGAGAACCACTGATATAGAAACATGAGGTTTAACCCTGTGAGAACCACTGATATAGAAACATGAGGTTTAACCCTGTGAGAACCACTGATATAGAAACATGAGGTTTTAACCCTGTGAGAACCACTGATATAGAAACATGAGGTTTAACCCTGTGAGAACCACTGATATAGAAACATGAGGTTTAACCCTGTGAGAACCACTGATATAGAAACATGAGGTTTAACCCGGTGAGAACCACTGATATAGAAACATGAGGTTTAACCCTGTGAGAACCACTGATATAGAAACATGAGGTTTAACCCTGTGAGAACCACTGATATAGAAACATGAGGTTTTAACCCTGTGAGAACCACTGATATAGAAACATGAGGTTTAACCCTGTGAGAACCACTGATATAGAAACATGAGGTTTAACCCTGTGAGAACCACTGATATAGAAACATGAGGTTTAACCCTGTGAGAACCACTGATATAGAAACATGAGGTTTTAACCCTGTGAGAACCACTGATATAGAAACATGAGGTTTAACCCTGTGAGAACCACTGACACAGAAACATGAGGTTTAACCCTGTGAGAACCACTGATATAGAAACATGAGGTTTAACCCTGTGAGAACCACTGATATAGAAACATGAGGTTTTAACCCTGTGAGAACCACTGATATAGAAACATGAGGTTTAACCCTGTGAGAACCACTGATATAGAAACATGAGGTTTAACCCTGTGAGAACCACTGATATAGAAACATGAGGTTTAACCCTGTGAGAACCACTGATATAGAAACATGAGGTTTTAACCCTGTGAGAACCACTGATATAGAAACATGAGGTTTAACCCTGTGAGAACCACTGATATAGAAACATGAGGTTTAACCCTGTGAGAACCACTGATATAGAAACATGAGGTTTAACCCTGTGAGAACCACTGATATAGAAACATGAGGTTTTAACCCTGTGAGAACCACTGATATAGAAACATGAGGTTTAACCCTGTGAGAACCACTGATATAGAAACATGAGGTTTAACCCTGTGAGAACCACTGATATAGAAACATGAGGTTTAACCCTGTGAGAACCACTGATATAGAAACATGAGGTTTAACCCTGTGAGAACCACTGATATAGAAACATGAGGTTTAACCCTGTGAGAACCACTGATATAGAAACATGAGGTTTAACCCTGTGAGAACCACTGATATAGAAACATGAGGTTTAACCCTGTGAGAACCACTGATATAGAAACATGAGGTTTAACCCTGTGAGAACCACTGATATAGAAACATGAGGTTTAACCCTGTGAGAACCACTGATATAGAAACATGAGGTTTAACCCTGTGAGAACCACTGATATAGAAACATGAGGTTTAACCCTGTGAGAACCACTGATATAGAAACATGAGGTTTAACCCTGTGAGAACCACTGATATAGAAACATGAGGTTTAACCCTGTGAGAACCACTGATATAGAAACATGAGGTTTAACCCTGTGAGAACCACTGATATAGAAACATGAGGTTTAACCCTGTGAGAACCACTGATATAGAAACATGAGGTTTAACCCTGTGAGAACCACTGATATAGAAACATGAGGTTTAACCCTGTGAGAACCACTGATATAGAAACATGAGGTTTTAACCCTGTGAGAACCACTGATATAGAAACATGAGGTTTAACCCTGTGAGAACCACTGATATAGAAACATGAGGTTTAACCCTGTGAGAACCACTGATATAGAAACATGAGGTTTAACCCTGTGAGAACCACTGATACAGAAACATGAGGTTTTAAACCTGTGAGAACCACTGATATAGAAACATGAGGTTTAACCCTGTGAGAACCACTGATATAGAAACATGAGGTTTAACCCTGTGAGAACCACTGATATAGAAACATGAGGTTTAACCCTGTGAGAACCACTGATATAGAAACATGAGGTTTAACCCTGTGAGAACCACTGATATAGAAACATGAGGTTTAACCCTGTGAGAACCACTGATATAGAAACATGAGGTTTTTTCAGAAAACTGTCATGATTTAGAAGACATTTGTAGAATCAGTTCTCAGGTCTAAATGGGTTAAGCATAAACAAAAGAATCTGAGGGCATGAATTTAACCATAAACATAAACCAGACCACACAAATCAGTGCCGTCCTCACTTCACACTGTGGACACACGTGGCCTATAGAAGGCAACTATCAGTAGCATAAATATTATGTTTATCTATCTGCGGGATGGTTGTCGTTCCTCATGCATTCCCAGCAACATGTCGGTGCACATTCATCAATGCAAACCATGCAGTGTGGCCATGCAGTGCAAAATGACATTCTTCTACTGTTGTCAGAGGGCTGAATGTTATAGCGCCACCAGGAGGCCGCTTTGTGCAAAAAACAAGTTTTTGCACAGTACACATACAGATTTTGTCCAAACATCACGCAAATTGGTACACAGTCTCTCTAGAGCCATTCAACGAAACGGGTCTTTCAGATTTCTCAGACTCCATCCTGATTGGTTAAGATTGGCTTCCAAAGTTCACAGGAGTGCTCAGTTTCAAACAAAATGCTGCAAATCATGAACACATCGCGTGATTTCCGTGAAATTGTGCACCCACATTCCCACTAGGCCGAGGAAGAAATGCCACATGAACAATTTCAACTCAGCCTCAAGGTGGCGCTATAACTGGCCGAAAAGTGTTTTTACCTCTAATTTACTTTTGTTTACCATCTATGTAAAGGTGTGTGAATGTGTGTGTGAATGGGTGAATGTAATGCACAATCTATGTAAAGGTGTGTGAATGTGTGTGTGAATGGGTGAATGTAATGCACAGTCTATGTAAAGGTGTGTGAATGTGTGTGTGTAATGCACAATCTATGTAAAGGTGTATGAATGTGTGTGTGAATGGGTGAATGTAATGCACCATCTATGTAAAGGTGTGTGAATGTGTGTGTGTGAATGGGTGAATGTAATGCACCATCTATGTAAAGGTGTGTGAATATGTGTGAATGGGTGAATGTAATGCACAATCTCTGTAAAGCGCTTTGGATAAAGGCGCTATATAAATGCACCATTTACCATGCATTATTCAGCCTTTTGTGACGGGCTAGGCTAGGCTAGGCTAGGCTAGGCTAGGCTAGGCTAGGCTAGGCTAGGCTAGGCTAGGCGGTTCAGACGTCATGGCCTTACCAGGGCTGGCCAGGGGGAGAGGGTTAGGCAGAGGGTTCAGAGGTCAGGGTTCAGAGGTCATGACCTTACCAGGGCTGGCCAGGGGGAGGAGCACCCTCATGGCCTGAAGGAGCAGCTCTGGACTGTCCTGGAAGTTCTGCAGCGCCGTCAGAACCACCGCATGGTCCTGGTTCTCCACAAAGTCCACCTGGTGGGCCTCACTCACTGAGGGGGGAGGGGGGACAGACAGACAGACAGACAGACAGACAGACAGACAGACAGACAGACAGACAGACAGACAGACAGACAGACAGACAGACAGACAGACAGACAGACAGACAGACAGACAGACAGACAGACAGACAGAGGGGGGGAGAGAGTTCAGGGTTTTGGGATAATATGAAATTAAGCAATATTACACGAGAGGGTGTTGTTTAACGTGATTATTGCCACGACAGTGATGCAAGCATCACTTAAAACACATTTAGTGCCGGAAGTGCATCAAAATAGAAGCTCCGGGGTGCCAGAGTTGTCTGAGTGCTTTTACTCTGAAAGCCATGAACCGGAAACACTTTCCTAAAAAAGTTGACTTTAAAAAGTTGACCTTACATCCCGATCATTTTAATTTATACGATATATGATCCAAAAAGCGTTCACATTTTGCGGGAGAGACGGATGAGGAGCAGAAATGAAGCGCCAGCATATCGATCCATTCATCACCACGGAGAGCGCCCTTTCCGCCGCGCTAACATGGGAGTCAATGACAAGCTAATAGTTGCACAGAGCGTTAGCATACGGAAAGCGAAAAGCGAAATGCCAAAAAAAAAAATAGGAAAAATTCGGAATATTCTTATCTCGCCCCGCGTCGCTGGGACGTCCAGACGTCGTAGGCACTAATATTTTGGGATCCTTATGACGTCATAAGTCAGAAATTATATATATTTTTAATGACAGATGTAGTCACTACGACCACAAGTGTCCAAAGAAACTAGCTATAGCCTAGCCACCCAGTTTGCTATAGCGCTCTGGGAGAACAGAGCGGCTGAATTATTTGTTTTGATTATAGGTGGTGAATGGTGCTGGTTTAACCCACGGCTAGAAGCCGTTTCAACCAATCAGATTGCTTCCTCTTAAAGGAGAATTCCATACTAAAAGGCTTTCTTACCTTTCTTTGTAGTTGTTACGTCCCCACCAAAGAGCTCCTTTTTCGCTTATTCGCTTATTTCCATCGCTCAAAATTATAATTCCTTTGTATATATCCTCTCTTCATAATGTAAATAATATCCCAAGCGGCACACTTTACTACTTCTTTCGATGGAAATAAGCGAATTAGCACAACACCCCATAGCCCCATTAAATTCCCATTCAATGCAATGCAATTCATGTAGGGCTTATGGTAGGGGAAATAGCCAATAAGGCTTTAATAATACAAAATAACACCTGGACCTCTTTGGTGGGGACGTAACGACTACAAAGAAAGGTAAGAAAAGCATTCTAGCATGGAATTCTCCTTTAACGAGCTGCTGTAGAATGAGACATAAACGGTGTACCTCTCTCCAGGAGCAGCTGCAGAGCGCTGCAGCCTAAAGGATAAGGCATTAAGGTAAAGGCGTACCTCTCTCCAGGAGAAGCTGCAGAGCGCTGCAGCCTAAAGGATAAGGCATTAAGGTAAAGGTGTACCTCTCTCCAGGAGCAGCTGCAGAGCGCTGCAGCCTAAAGGATAAGGCATTAAGGTAAAGGCGTACCTCTCTCCAGGAGCAGCTGCAGAGCGCTGCAGCCTAAAGGACAAGGTATTAAGGTAAAGGTGTGCCTCTCTCCAGGAGCAGCTGCAGAGCGCTGCAGCCTAAAGGATAAGGTATTAAGGTAAAGGTCTACCTCTCTCCAGGAGCAGCTGCAGAGCGCTGCAGCCTAAAGGATAAGGCATTAAGGTAAAGGCGTACCTCTCTCCAGGAGAAGCTGCAGAGCGCTGCAGCCTAAAGGATAAGGCATTAAGGTAAAGGCGTACCTCTCTCCAGGAGAAGCTGCAGAGCGCTGCAGCCTAAAGGATAAGGCATTAAGGTAAAGGCGTACCTCTCTCCAGGAGCAGCTGCAGAGCGCTGCAGCCTAAAGGATAAGGTATTAAGGTAAAGGTATACCTCTCTCCAGGAGCAGCTGCAGAGCGCTGCAGCCTAAAGGATAAGGTATTAAGGTAAAGGCGTACCTCTCTCCAGGAGCAGCTGCAGAGCGCTGCAGCCTAAAGGATAAGGTATTAAGGTAAAGGTCTACCTCTCTCTAGGAGCAGCTGCAGAGCGCTGCAGCCTAAAGGATAAGGTATTAAGGTAAAGGTCTACCTCTCTCTAGGAGCAGCTGCAGAGCGCTGCAGCCTAAAGGACAAGGTATTAAGGTAAAGGTATACCTCTCTCTAGGAGCAGCTGCAGAGCGCTGCAGCCTAAAGGACAAGGTATTAAGGTAAAGGCGTACCTCTCTCTAGGAGCAGC
>NC_139700.1:55926180-55998332 GCF_964188405.1 Protomyctophum parallelum
AATATGTCTTGCTTCCTGGTTGTGCCGTTTCCATGTGGCCTCATATAATATTCCATGTTGTTGTTGTTATTTATTTATTATACACTATGTTGTCACAGAACATTACATCATCATGACATCACAGAACGCCTGCTGAGTGGCACAAAAAAACCACTTCCTGGTCTCGACCAAGGAAGCTCTGAGAAGGAAGTGAAGTGGTCACGTGACTGGGCTGCGCCATGACACTTTCACGCGAGCCAAACTGCACCCGGAAGTTCGGCAGAATGCCCTGGAGCCAATGAGAGCTCAGTGACCAGCTCATGAACACTGGAGCCAATGAGAGCTCAGTGACCAGCTCATGAACACTGGAGCCAATGAGAGCTCAGTGACCAGCTCATGAACACTGGAGCCAATGAGAGCTCAGTGACCAGCTCATGAACACTGGAGTCAATGAGAGCTCAGTGACCAGCTCATGAACACTGGAGCCAATGAGAGCTCAGTGACCAGCTCATGAACACTGGAGCCAATGAGAGCTCAGTGACCAGCTCATGAACACTGGAGTCAATGAGAGCTCAGTGACCAGCTCATGAACACTGGAGTCAATGAGAGCTCAGTGACCAGCTCATGAACACTGGAGTCAATGAGAGCTCAGTGACCAGCTCATGAACACTGGAGCCAATGAGAGCTCATAGTGACCAGCTCATGAACACGGGAGCCAATGAGAGCTCAGTGACCAGCTCATGAACACTGGAGCCAATGAGAGCTCAGTGACCAGCTCATGAACAAACATTATTTATGAATGACTGAGACCTTTTGTAAAGTGATCGCTTCTGGAAAATAAAATAATATATATAACACGTTATTTTAGGCTGTCTTATTTTTTGATGTGCATACTACTTAATGTGATTTATTTTTTCAAAGAGCAGAGAGCAGCCCAGGCAGAAAACGTACTATGTGCTCTTCTATAAATACCTCAATAAAAATAAATAGACTTTATTAAGTCGAAAAACAACCACTCGGAAACAACGTGTGATATCACTTATGTCTTCTTTCATATTCCTGAACCAATTATATGACAAAGGTCTCAATCGTTCATGAATAATGTTTGTTATGAGCTGGTCCAGCCGGCTCCATTCACTGCCATGTATTCATTGAACCACTGCCATGTATTCATTGCACTTCCGGTGTGAGTTTGGCTCCCATGAAAGTGTCCATGAAAGTGTCATGGCGCAGCCCGGTCACGTGACCACTTCACTTCCTTCTAAGAGCTTCCTTGGTCTCGACTAGCCTGGGTCCAGCCCAAAGACCCCGCCCACTCTCTGAGTGGACTGTAGAAAGCTACCGTCTGATGATCAGGCTAGGCCCTCGACAGCCCAGACATCCACACAGAAAATCGGATCTGATCGCATTAAACAAACATTAAACAACGTTAAACTCACTTTGCTTGTTGCTTTGCCACTCCGTGTGCCACTCACTTCAACCCATTTTGACCTGAGGACGATTCTTAACCCATTCTGACCTGAGATCAGATTCATACGAGGTTTCCACTGGACACACACACTGGTCTGATTATAACCCATTCTGACCTGAGATCAGATTCATACGAGGTTTCCACTGGACACACACTGGTCTGATTAAAAGATGTTTTCTAAATCCTAAAAGTTCTCAACCTTCTTCACGTCAAGGCCCCTCAGAATGATCTGTATTTGGCCGCCGGGGGGGCCCCGACCCCCATCAGAAAATATGTTCTTCCATTTTGGGCGGGAACCCCTTTTTCGTGTTAGCATTATGCTATGCTTTAGCTATTGGAAAATAGCAGATCTACAAGCTCATAGCGCGCCACCGAGTGGCGCGCTATGAGCTTGTAGATCTGCTATTTTTGAAAAGTCGAAGAACGGCTGACATAGAAACATAGCTTTTTCAGAAAACTGTCAGGATGTAGAAGACATTTATAGGTCAGAATGGGTTTAATTGAATCTCCTGCATTCTCAGTATGAAGTGCTGTACTGTATATGGGGGCCTGCACCCTCAGGGGGGTCTCCACCCTCAGGGGGGTCTCCACCCTCAGGGGGGGCCTCCACCCTCAGGGGGGGCCTGCACCCTCAGGGGGGTCTCCACACTCAGGGGGGGCTCCACCCTCAGGGGGGGGTATCCACCCTCAGGGGGGGCTCCACCCTCAGGGGGGGCCTGCACCCTCAGGGGGGTCTCCACACTCAGGGGGGGCTCCACCCTCAGGGGGGGGTATCCACCCTCAGGGGGGGCTCCACCCTCAGGGGGGGCCTGCACCCTCAGGGGGGTCTCCACCCTCAGGGGGGTCTCCACCCTCAGGGGGCCTCAACAAAATAATTATGTCATAGGTATATGGGGGCCTCATATTTGGTCTTGAAACGGGCCTCCAGATTCCTAAGGCCGCCCCTGAGAACACACAAACACACCAAGCTGGCCACAGGGGGCGCTAGCTCCCCTCAAAGAGCCAGAATGCAAAATGCTTGTCATTCAGCCTCACTTTGAGTTGCTCAGTGGAATGTCTCTCACACAGCGATATGGAGAAACATATCACACCCGCGTGACGTGAGCGGCACTGTTATCACCATACATCACATTCCGTGCTCAGCCAGTCAGCTTGAGCACATTCCGCGCACGCGTGCACGCACACACACACAGCCTCAAAATACAACACAGCTCAGTGTTAGGGAACCCTGTAGCGTGTGGAAGACCCATAGATCCATACACCCATAGATCCATAGACCCATAGATCCATAGATCCCAAGGTAGCCGCAATGAAGTAATAAATACAGCAATAGAGTTCAAAGGGTGCAGATGAAGAACAGCTGCACTAATTGGCGTCGTTAAGGCGTGCATGGCAACAGTTTGTGTCTCGTGTGATTTCACACCAGAAGATATAAGATGATGCTCCGTGTTGAAAATTACTGTAGACGTCGAGAGAGAGAAGAGAGAGAGAGAGAGAGAGAGAGAGAGAGAGAGAGAGAGAGACACAGACAGACAGACAGACAGACAGACAGACAGACAGACAGACAGACAGACAGACAGACAGACAGACAGACAGACAGTCAGATGTTGTCTTGGACCGTTTCCAAAGCAGGAGGACCAAAGCGAGCCTATCATGCTGCTGTAGCAGTGAGGAACAAACTGTATTCCTTTGGAGGCCGCTGTGATGGAGGGACCATCAACATCATGGAACAGATGGATGTCCATGTCTTCAACACAGTGTCTTTATGTTGGAAGAAGTTACCTCCAGTGGAACCAGGAAGAGGAGACGGTCACCTTGAGGTTCCATCTAGGCGCCGGGGCCACACAGCTGTGTTGGTTGAAGATACAGTCTACATCTGGGGAGGCTATCCTTACTGCAATGTGCTTTATGCATTTGATGTTGACTCCCACAGATGGTTCCAACCCAGGGTTTCTGGGACTGTTCCAGAGGAGAGGTGCTACCACTCAGCCTGTGTGTTGGAGAAGGTCATGTTTATCCATGGAGGAGAAACCAAGCTGACTCGATACATTAATGACATGTACAAGTTGGACACCAGCACAATGGTCTGGACTTTAATTAACACCAGAGGAACTCCACCTCCTGCTTCAGACTGTCACTCTGCCACCATCATTGGTACCAAGATGTTTGTATTTGGGGGCTGGGGGTCCCAGGGGGGCTACAACACCATCAGAGTGTTTGACACAGAGACAAACGTCTGGCTGGACACACCTTCTGCACAACTTCTACCAGAAGGGCGCTGGTATAATTCAGCATTTACCTACAATGGAGAGCTGTACATATTTGGTGGCCGGAACAGTAACCAGACCTTCAATGATGTGTGGAAATTCAGTCCAGAGACCTTCTCCTGGAAGAAGGTTGAGCCCAAGGGGAAAGGACCATGTCCAATGTGTGGCATGTGCTGTTGCATTGTGGGAGATCGTATCATCCTCTTTGGAGGATACAAAGGAGTTTACCCTATCTCTGATGAGCTGTTCATCTTAGACTTCAGTCCTTGTCTTAAGACGTTATGTAAGCTAGAAGTTATTCAGTACGCTCTGGACCAATCAGAACTCCCACACGACATCAGGTGGGAACTGGCAGCCATGGCAACCAAGGACAACAACAATAAGAACCGAGACCACATTCCAGACGAAGGAACAGCAGAAAGATCAAGAAATGATGGATCAACATCACCACCTGATGGTGAGCCACCTCTCAGCATCTCTTACTGAGATTCAAACCTCAGGAGACTCCTTCTCTCCAGACAGGCTCTCTAACCATTCAGCTAGGCATCAAACAATGACAATTGTTCCGTCCAACACAATGCGGTGGAAACACAAACCTGTGTCTGTATGTTCCAAACTGAACACGGTGGAACTCTCTTTATTGTGTATTTGTGGCTCAGACCAAGGACCACGTCCCACTGGGAGGAGACCCCCCCCGGGGCAGACCAAGGATCACATCCCACTGGGAGGAGACCCCCGGGGCAGAACAAGGACCACGTCCCACTGGGAGGAGACCCCGGGGCAGACCAAGGACCACGTCCCACTGGGAGGAGACCCCGGGGCAGACCAAGGACCACGTCCCACTGGGAGGAGACCCCGGGGCAGACCAAGGACCACGTCCCACTGGGAGGAGACCCCGGGGCAGACCAAGGACCACGTCCCACTGGGAGGAGACCCCGGGGCAGACCAAGGACCACGTCCCACTGGGAGGAGACCCCGGGGCAGACCAAGGACCACGTCCCACTGGGAGGAGACCCCGGGGCAGACCAAGGACCACGTCCCACTGGGAGGAGACCCCGGGGCAGACCAAGGACCACGTCCCACTGGGAAGAGACCCCCGGGGCAGACCAAGGACCACGTCCCACTGGGAGGAGACCCCCGGGGCAGACCAAGGACCACGTCCCACTGGGAGGAGACCCCAGGGCAGACCAAGGACCACGTCCCACTGGGAGGAGACCCCCGGGGCAGACCAAGGACCACGTCCCACTGGGAGGAGACCCCGGGGCAGACCAAGGACCACGTCCCACTGGGAGGAGACCCCGGGGCAGACCAAGGACCACGTCCCACTGGGAGGAGACCCCGGGGCAGACCAAGGACCACGTCCCACTGGGAAGAGACCCCCGGGGCAGACCAAGGACCACGTCCCACTGGGAGGAGACCCCCGGGGCAGACCAAGGACCACGTCCCACTGGGAGGAGACCCCAGGGCAGACCAAGGACCACGTCCCACTGGGAGGACACCCCCGGGGCAGACCAAGGACCACGTCCCACTGGGAGGAGACCCCGGGGCAGACCAAGGACCACGTCCCACTGGGAGGAGACCCCCGGGGCAGACCAAGGATCACGTCCCACTGGGAGGAGACCCCGGGGCAGACCAAGGACCACGTCCCACTGGGAGGAGACCCCGGGGCAGACCAAGGACCACGTCCCACTGGGAGGAGACCCCGGGGCAGACCAAGGATCACGTCCCACTGGGAGGAGACCCCGGGGCAGACCAAGGACCACGTCCCACTGGGAGGAGACCCCGGGGCAGACCAAGGACCACGTCCCACTGGGAGGAGATCCCGGGCAGACCAAGGACCACGTCCCACTGGGAGGAGACCCCGGGGCAGACCAAGGACCACGTCCCACTGGGAGGAGACCCCGGGGCAGACCAAGGACCACGTCCCACTGGGAGGAGACCCCCGGGGCAGACCAAGGACCACGTCCCACTGGGAGGAGACCCCGGGGCAGACCAAGGACCACGTCCCACTGGGAGGAGACCCCCGGGGCAGACCAAGGACCACGTCCCACTGGGAGGAGACCCCGGGGCAGACCAAGGACCACGTCCCACTGGGAGGAGACCCCGGGGCAGACCAAGGATCACGTCCCACTGGGAGGAGACCCCGGGGCAGACCAAGGACCACGTCCCACTGGGAGGAGACCCCGGGGCAGACCAAGGACCACGTCCCACTGGGAGGAGATCCCGGGCAGACCAAGGACCACGTCCCACTGGGAGGAGACCCCGGGGCAGACCAAGGACCACGTCCCACTGGGAGGAGACCCCGGGGCAGACCAAGGACCACGTCCCACTGGGAGGAGACCCCCGGGGCAGACCAAGGACCACGTCCCACTGGGAGGAGACCCCGGGGCAGACCAAGGACCACGTCCCACTGGGAGGAGACCCCCGGGGCAGACCAAGGACCACGTCCCACTGGGAGGAGACCCCGGGGCAGACCAAGGACCACGTCCCACTGGGAGGAGACCCCCGGGGCAGACCAAGGATCACGTCCCACTGGGAGGAGACCCCGGGGCAGACCAAAGATCACGTCCCACTGGGAGGAGACCCCCGGGGCAGACCAAGGACCACGTCCCACTGGGAGGAGACCCCGGGGCAGACCAAGGACCACGTCCCACTGGGAGGAGACCCCGGGGCAGACCAAGGACCACGTCCCACTGGGAGGAGACCCCCGGGGCAGACCAAGGACCACGTCCCACTGGGAGGAGACCCCCGGGGCAGACCAAGGACCACGTCCCACTGGGAGGAGACCCCGGATGTCTCACATTATCAGTATCTGAGGTCATCAGCATATCCAGAACCCTGGTATAGAAACTAGGCATGTAACGATATACACTCAACTCATGATACGATACGTATCACCATATGAGGTTCACGATACGATTTATCACGATATTTTCAACACAATGATTTTCCAGACAAATTACCTTTTTTTATTTATTTTATGATTCATCTTCCCCCCCCCAAAAAAGCTTTTTCACAATTTTTATTTAACTACATTGCAAAAATAATTGCCTTCCTTGATGTATTAATGAGCATCAATAACGACCATCACCTGGGCACAGTCACAGACACATATACAGCTCCCCTCTGCAGGCCTCTACTGTCTCATTCCTCTACAGTCACAGACACACATACAGCTCCCCTCTGCAGGCCTCTACTGTCTCATTCCTCTACAGTCACAGACACACATACAGCTCCCCTCTGCAGGCCTCTACTGTCTCATTTCTCTCCAAAATCATGTCAATATGATGGAATATGATTACAGCTGACATGTCTTATCACACACGAGCCCCCCCCCCCCCCCCCCCCCCCCACCCCTAAAAAAAGAAAAAAATGTATATATATATTCTTTTTTTGAAAATCGATTTTTTTCTTATTTTTTTTAATAAATCGATACATATCGTCTGGATATAATATTGATATATCGCGATGTACGATATATCGTGACATGCCTAATAGAAACAGTACCTGAGGTGAGCAGCAGAGCCAGGGCCCTGGTACAGAAACAGTACCTGAGGTGAGCAGCAGAGCCAGGGCCCTGGTACAGAAACGGTACCTGAGGTGAGCAGCAGAGCCAGGGCCCTGGTACAGAAACGGTACCTGAGGTGAGCAGCAGAGCCAGGGCCCTCAGTCCAACCATGGTCACCTTGCAGTCGGCGCTGTATTGGGCCAACACCTTCAGGATCTGTCTGGACACAACAACAGGAGGACAGAGATTAACATAGGGTGAATTTTGCATCCCAAAACGCAGTTTATAATTAAGGGACGCAATAAAACAACGACCTCTGCATCCACGGGATGCACTACTGTACTACTGTACTGTTTTTTTTTTAATTATAGTTTATTTTGATGGTTATAATAATTATTTCTTCTTCTGTTTTCTACATGATTATAACCACATTATAACCATATAAAATGAAATGGGAGTTAAATGCTGCAATTTGTAAAAATATATGTTGTTGAAGTGGGACTCATTAATGTCCCTGGGACTCATCTCTACGAGTACCTCCCAGAACCCCCCAGTACCTCCCAGTACCTCATAGTACCTCCCAGAACCTCCCAGAACCTCCCAGAACCTCCCAGTACCTCCCAGTACCTCCCAGAACCCCCAGTACCCCCCAGTACCTCCCAGTACCCCCCAGTACCTCCCAGTACCTCATAGTACCTCCCAGAACCTCCCAGAACCTCCCAGTACCTCCCAGAACCTCCCAGAACCTCCCAGTACCTCCCAGAACCCCCCAGTACCTCCCAGTACCTCCCAGTGCCTCCCGCTACCTCCCACTACCTCCCAGTACCTCCCAGTACCTCCCAGTACCTCCTAGTACCTCATAGTACCTCCTAGTACCTCCCAGTACCTCCTAGTACCTCCTAGTACCTCATAGTACCTCCTAGTACCTCCCAGTACCTCATAGTACCTCCCAGTACCTCATAGTACCTCCCAGTACCTCATAGTACCTCCCAGTACCTCATAGTACCTCCTAGTACCTCATAGTACCTCCCAGTACCTCCCAGTACCTCCCAGAACCTCCCAGTACTTACTGGTGGACTCCCAGTACCTCCCAGTACCTCCCAGTACCCCCCAGTACCTCCCAGAACCTCTCAGTACTTACTGGTGGACTCCCAGTACCTCCCAGTACCTCCCAGTACCTCCCAGTACCTCCCAGTACCTCCCAGTACTTACTGGTGGACTCCCAGTACATCCCAGTCCTTGGCGGCTCCCAGTGGTCTGGTCAACTCGTCCAGAGTGGAAGGACAGATCTCAACCAGCCGACACAGCAGGGACCAGCCCACCTACACACACACACACACACACACACACACACACACACACACACACACACACACACACACACACACACACACACTGTTACAGCAGGGACCAGCCCACCTGGGGGAACACACACACACACACACACACACACACACACACACACACACACACACACACACACACACACACACACACACACACACACACACACACACACACACACACACACACACACACACACACACACACAGTTACAGCAGAGACCAGCCCACCTGGAGGAACACACACACACACACACACACACACACACACACACACACACACACACACACACACACACACACACACACACACACACTGTTACAGCAGAGACCAGCCCACCTGGAGGAGAAGCAGAGACGAGATGTTTTCATAATCGTCATGGGGGCCCGCCCCCTCCCCCTCCCCTCCCCCCGCTTATACTTAGCTAAAAACGTTCAATCTGAAAGAATATATATTAAAAGATTTGCACCACATTGTCACGATTTGTTCAAAAACAGCAGATCTACAAGATCTACGAGCGTGTAGATCTGCTGTTTTTCAATAGCAAAAGAATAACATAATATTTAAAACACCAAAAGGGGTTCCCGCCCAGAATGTGGTTTAAGGACCAACGCAAAGTGCTCAAGGTTCAAGGTTCAACTGTATCGTAAGTAAAAGGCGCTTGTAGGTCAGATTTTTTTATTTTTATTGAAGAACGACTGACATAGAAACATCAGAAAACTGTGTCAGGATGTAGAAGATATTTTTTTAGAATCTGATCTCAGGTCAGAATGGGTTAATTTCCCTGACAGTGCCAGCTCTTATCTTACTGTACGCTGCTATACTGAGCAGTCACGAGACTACCGTATATGTACAGTACAAACCAGACAAAGCACAGGTGTGTCAGCAGCATACTGTAGCAGCATGACTACCCAGAGACGGAATGTTTCCACGGAATGCAGTACTATGACAATGCATTCATATTGTCATGGACAGTACTGAGCTAACATGGGCATGAAAGAGTCACAGATCAGACCAGGGGGGCAGTCAGACAGACATTTAACCAGGGGGGCAGTCAGACAGATATTTAACCAGGGGGGCAGTCAGACAGATATTTAACCAGGGGGGCAGTCAGACAGATATTTAACCAGGGGGGCAGTCAGACAGATATTTAACCAGGGGGGCAGTCAGACAGATATTTAACCAGGGGGGCAGTCAGACAGATATTTAACCAGGGGGGCAGTCAGACAGATATTTAACCAGGGGGGCAGTCAGACAGATATTTAACCAGGGGGGCAGTCAGACAGATGTTTAACCAGGGGGGCAGTCAGACAGATATAACCAGGGGGGGGCAGTCAGACAGATATTTAACCAGGGGGGGCAGTCAGACAGATATTTAACCAGGGGGGCAGTCAGACAGATATTTAACCAGGGGGGGCAGTCAGACAGATATTTAACCAGGGGGGGCAGTCAGACAGATATTTAACCAGGGGGGGCAGTCAGACAGATATTTAACCAGGGGGGGCAGTCAGACAGATATTTAACCAGGGGGGCAGTCAGACAGATATTTAACCAGGGGGGCAGTCAGACAGATATTTAACCAGGGGGGCAGTCAGACAGATATTTAACCAGGGGGGCAGTCAGACAGATATTTAACCAGGGGGGCAGTCAGACAGATATTTAACCAGGGGGGCAGTCAGGCAGATATTTAACCAGGGGGGCAGTCAGACAGATATTTAACCAGGGGGGCAGTCAGACAGATGTTTAACCAGGGGGGCAGTCAGACAGATATAACCAGGGGGGGCAGTCAGACAGATATTTAACCAGGGGGGCAGTCAGACAGATATTTAACCAGGGGGGGCAGTCAGACAGATATTTAACCAGGGGGGCAGTCAGACAGATATTTAACCAGGGGGGGCAGTCAGACAGATATTTAACCAGGGGGGGCAGTCAGACAGATATTTAACCAGGGGGGGCAGTCAGACAGATATTTAACCAGGGGGGGCAGTCAGACAGATATTTAACCAGGGGGGCAGTCAGACAGATATTTAACCAGGGGGGCAGTCAGACAGATATTTAACCAGGGGGGCAGTCAGACAGATATTTAACCAGGGGGGCAGTCAGACAGATATTTAACCAGGGGGGCAGTCAGACAGATATTTAACCAGGGGGGCAGTCAGACAGATATTTAACCAGGGGGGCAGTCAGACAGATATTTAACCAGGGGGGCAGTCAGACAGATATTTAACCAGGGGGGCAGTCAGACAGATATTTAACCAGGGGGGCAGTCAGACAGATATTTAACCAGGGGGGCAGTCAGACAGATATTTAACCAGGGGGGCAGTCAGACAGATATTTAACCAGGGGGGCAGTCAGACAGATATTTAACCAGGGGGGCAGTCAGACAGATATTTAACCAGGGGGGCAGTCAGACAGATATTTAACCAGGGGGGCAGTCAGACAGATATTTAACCAGGGGGGCAGTCAGACAGATATTTAACCAGGGGGGCAGTCAGACAGATGTTTAACCAGGGGGACAGTCAGACAGATATTTACCCAGGGGGGCAGTCAGACAGATGTTTAACCAGGGGGGCAGTCAGACAGATATTTAACCAGGGGGGCAGTCAGGCAGATATTTAACCAGGGGGGCAGTCAGACAGATATTTAACCAGGGGGGCAGTCAGACAGATATTTAACCAGGGGGGCAGTCAGGCAGATATTTAACCAGGGGGGCAGTCAGACAGATATTTAACCAGGGGGGCAGTCAGACAGATATTTAACCAGGGGGGCAGTCAGACAGATATTTAACCAGGGGGGCAGTCAGACAGATATTTAACCAGGGGGGCAGTCAGACAGATATTTACCCAGGGGGGCAGTCAGACAGATATTTAACCAGGGGGGCAGTCAGACAGATATTTAACCAGGGGGGCAGTCAGACAGATATTTACCCAGGGGGGCAGTCAGGCAGATATTTAACCAGGGGGGGCAGTCAGACAGATATTTACCCAGGGGGGCAGTCAGACAGATATTTAACCAGGGGGGCAGTCAGACAGATATTTACCCAGGGGGGCAGTCAGGCAGATATTTAACCAGGGGGGCAGTCAGACAGATATTTAACCAGGGGGGCAGTCAGGCAGATATTTAACCAGGGGGGCAGTCAGACAGACATTTAACCAGGGGGGCAGTCAGACAGACATTTAACCAGGGGGGCAGTCAGACAGATATTTAACCAGGGGGGGCAGTCAGACAGATATTTAACCAGGGGGGGCAGTCAGACAGATATTTAACCAGGGGGGCAGTCAGACAGATATTTAACCAGGGGGGGCAGTCAGACAGATATTTAACCAGGGGGGCAGTCAGACAGATATTTAACCAGGGGGGGGCAGTCAGACAGATATTTAACCAGGGGGGGCAGTCAGACAGATATGTAACCAGGGGGGCAGTCAGACAGATATTTAACCAGGGGGGGGGGGCAGTCAGACAGATATTTAACCAGGGGGGCAGTCAGACAGATATTTAACCAGGGGGGCAGTCAGACAGATATTTAACCAGGGGGGCAGTCAGACAGATATTTAACCAGGGGGGCAGTCAGACAGATATTTACCCAGGGGGGCAGTCAGACAGATATTTAACCAGGGGGGCAGTCAGACAGATATTTAACCAGGGGGGCAGTCAGACAGATATTTACCCAGGGGGGCAGTCAGGCAGATATTTAACCAGGGGGGGCAGTCAGACAGATATTTACCCAGGGGGGCAGTCAGACAGATATTTAACCAGGGGGGCAGTCAGACAGATATTTACCCAGGGGGGCAGTCAGGCAGATATTTAACCAGGGGGGCAGTCAGACAGATATTTAACCAGGGGGGCAGTCAGGCAGATATTTAACCAGGGGGGCAGTCAGACAGACATTTAACCAGGGGGGCAGTCAGACAGACATTTAACCAGGGGGGCAGTCAGACAGATATTTAACCAGGGGGGGCAGTCAGACAGATATTTAACCAGGGGGGGCAGTCAGACAGATATTTAACCAGGGGGGCAGTCAGACAGATATTTAACCAGGGGGGGCAGTCAGACAGATATTTAACCAGGGGGGCAGTCAGACAGATATTTAACCAGGGGGGGGCAGTCAGACAGATATTTAACCAGGGGGGGCAGTCAGACAGATATTTAACCAGGGGGGCAGTCAGACAGATATTTAACCAGGGGGGGGGGGCAGTCAGACAGATATTTAACCAGGGGGGCAGTCAGACAGATATTTAACCAGGGGGGGCAGTCAGACAGATATTTTGTGAAGCCACTAAGGAAATTAAAGTTCATATAATGGCCTGTTGTGGCGCTGTCATTGGACCCAGAAAAACCCATAGCCCCATAGAAGTCCATGCATTTGGGCCCAACTTCACCTAGACTGTATTACCTTAATAAACATGGTCATGAATACTTTCTCCTTCCAGTCACTAGTTTAAAGTCTCATTTCTAATGTCATAATATTCTTTTTGGAAAATTATGGTCCCATTAATTAAAAAAATGACATTTTTAGAATCTGATCTCAGGTCAGAATGGAAAACTGTCAGGATGTAGAAGACATTTATAGAATCTGATCTCAGGTCAGAATGGAAAACTGTCAGGATGTAGAAGACATTTTTTTAGAATCTGATCTCAGGTCAGAATGGTAAAGTGACAGGATGTAGAAGACATTTTTAGAATCTGATCTCAGGTCAGAAATGAAAACTGTCAGGATGTAGAAGACATTTTTAGAATCTGATCTCAGGTCAGAATGGGTTGATCAGACCAGTGTGTGTCCAGTGGAAACCTGGTATGAATCTGATCTCAGGTCAGAATGGGTTAATCAGACACAGTGTGTGTCCAGTGGAAACCTCGTTATGAATCTGATCTCAGGTCAGAATGGGTTAATCAGACCAGTGTGTGTCCAGTGGAAACCTGGTATGAATCTGATCTCAGGTCAGAATGGGTTCATCAGACCAGTGTGTGTCCAGTGGAAACCTGGTATGAATCTGATCTCAGGTCAGAATGGGTCAGTACAGTGATAGCGGTATATCTTACCTGCTGGACCCCTCTGCAGCCCATGTAGGAGGAGAGGACCAACATGAGAGGAGAGTGGACGTCCTGCCCTTCAAACAGCTCTGCTGCTGCTCACACACACACACACACACACACACACACACACACACACACACACACACACACACACACACACACACACACACACACACACACACACAAACAAACACACACAAACGGGGGGGGGGGGGGGGGGGGGGGAGACAAATTAGCAATTGGGCCAGTGGGGTCCCTGTGGCCCTGGGGCCCTCGTGGGGGGTTAATCCGTCCCTGCACACAAAGGGCCAACGGTAAGCTGCTATTCCTAGTGGTCGTTGAGGGGGTTCCAGGTGGTCGTTGAGGGGGTTCCAGGTGGTCGTTGAGGGGGTTCCAGGTGGTCGTTGAGGGGGTTCCAGGTGGTCGTTGAGGGGGTTCCAGGTGGTCGTTGAGGGGGTCCCAGGTGGTCGTTGAGGGGGTTCCAGGTGGTCGTTGAGGGGGTTCCAGGAGGTCCTTGAGGGGGTTCCAGGTGGTCCCCAGATTGAGCTGAGCCAACCAAGCTTTTGACAGAGTTCTTGAAGAGTCTGAGGCGGAGTTGTCAGTACCCGGATTTGAACCAATGACCTTGTGGTTCAACTCAAAAGGCAAGAGGCTCTACTGACTGAGCTACACGGACAAAATCAGTTGTTTCATTGTAAACAAACAAATCATTCTAAACAAGCCCAGATTGATTAAATCAATTAATTACCAGCTGCATTATTATTATCTGTGGGTCTGCTGCTGACGTTATGCCACTTTTTAGCTGCGCTCCGCTGTTATGCTCAAATTAGTGACCCTAAAGAATTCTGAGGCAACATGGCTGGAGACGAGGCAGCCAATCAGAACGGCTCGACTATATATTATACGTGTGGTGGGGGGGGGGGGGGGGTCCTCAGACGGGGCTCTCCTAAAGGTTCTTAGGTCCTCAGACGGGGCTCTCCTAAAGGTTCTTAGGTCCTCAGACGGGGCTCTCCTAAAGGTTCTTAGGTCCTCAGACGGGGCTCTCCTAAAGGTTCTTAGGTCCTCAGACGGGGCTCTCCTAAAGGTCCTTAGGTCCTCAGACGGGGCTCTCCTAAAGGTTCTTAGGTCCTCAGACGGGGCTCTCCTAAAGGTTCTTAGGTCCTCAGACGGGGCTCTCCTAAAGGTTCTTAGGTCCTCAGACGGGGCTCTCCTAAAGGTTCTTAGGTCCTCAGACGGGGCTCTCCTAAAGGTTCTTAGGTCCTCAGACGGGGCTCTCCTAAATGTTCTTAGGTCCTCAGACGGGGCTCTCCTAAATGTTCTTAGGTCCTCAGACGGGGCTCTCCTAAAGGTCCTTAGGTCCTCAGACGGGGCTCTCCTAAAGGTTCTTAGGTCCTCAGACGGGGCTCTCCTAAAGGTTCTTAGGTCCTCAGACGGGGCTCTCCTAAAGGTTCTTAGGTCCTCAGACGGGGCTCTCCTAAAGGTCCTTAGGTCCTCAGACGGGGCTCTCCTAAAGGTTCTTAGGTCCTCAGACGGGGCTCTCCTAAAGGTTCTTAGGTCCTCAGACGGGGCTCTCCTAAAGGTTCTTAGGTCCTCAGACGGGGCTCTCCTAAAGGTTCTTAGGTCCTCAGACGGGGCTCTCCTAAAGGTTCTTAGGTCCTCAGACGGGGCTCTCCTAAAGGTTCTTAGGTCCTCAGACGGGGCTCTCCTAAATGTTCTTAGGTCCTCAGACGGGGCTCTCCTAAAGGTTCTTAGGTCCTCAGACGGGGCTCTCCTAAAGGTTCTTAGGTCCTCAGACGGGGCTCTCCTAAAGGTTCTTAGGTCCTCAGACGGGGCTCTCCTAAAGGTTCTTAGGTCCTCAGACGGGGCTCTCCTAAAGGTTCTTAGGTCCTCAGACGGGGCTCTCCTAAAGGTTCTTAGGTCCTCAGACGGGGCTCTCCTAAAGGTTCTTAGGTCCTCAGACGGGGCTCTCCTAAAGGTTCCCGAGAAATTCCATCGCGTAAACAAGGGAGAACGAGCCTTCTCTGTCCGTGCCCCTAAAATGTGGAACACCCTCCCCAAAACCATCCGACAAGCAGATACCGTTGCATCCATTAAATCTCTTCTCAAAACGTACTAAAGCATCCCCCCCCCCCCCCCCCCCCCTGCCCCGTTGAATGTTTGTTCACTGAACTCTATTACATGGTTGTTGTTTTTTTATATTGCATCTTTAAATATGCTTTCTACTGTTGGCCAGCTGGCTGTAAGTTGTCGATTTGCTATGCCGCATCTATTTAATTGTGTTCGATTATCCTGCTTTTTAGTGAATTTGTTGTACAGAAAAGTGCTATATAAATAAAGTTATTATTATTATTATTATTATTATTCAGTGTTTTTGATGACAATTATGTGTATTATAGCTCGTTACGTAGACGGCACTAGGCATTGCATTTTATGTAGTCATAGCACTTTATATAGTACACATGTATATTGTATAATATATATTATAGTATAGTATGTATAGTTGACATAGATACTCCACTGTTACGTTCTTAGTTTATACATGATTCATGATAACTACTTTTTATATATGTGATGTATGACATGCTTTTGTTTTTGCTTAAATGTAAGTCGCTCTGGATCAAGAACGTCTGATAAATGCCTAAATTGTAAAATTGTATCCTGATTTTGGGCATGTCATCAATCATTACTACAGTGTGTTCTCTGTTCATGTGTCCATGTCATCAATCATTACTACAGTGTGTTCGCTGTTCATGTGTCCATGTACAAACTTCTCTTCAAATGGGATTTTAGATAATGGTCCATAGATTGTGTTTAGATCCATAGATTGTGTTTAGATCCATAGATTGTGTTTATATCCATAGATTGTGTTTAGGTCCATAGATTGTGTTTAGGTCCATAGATTGTGTTTAGATCCATAGATTGTGTGTAGATCCATAGATTGTGTTTAGATCCATAGATTGTGTTTAGATCCATAGATTGTGTTTAGATCCATAGATTGTGTTTAGATCCATAGATTGTGTTTAGATCCATAGATTCTGTTTAGATTACAACGTTTCACGCAAATTGCTCAGAATTCCAGGCAGAAAAATCAGGTATAAGCTTTTTTTCAAACTGCTCAAAATGGCAGAATATCTGAGGGCGGAGCTTACTGGTCAAAGTGACAGATGTGTTCCCCATGTAAGTCAAGGAACACGTGGAAACAACGGCCATGAATTTTGGCCAAACGAGGCATGAGTTATGACTGTTCAAAGGTTTCATTTTCAACAAATTGCTATAGCGCCCCCCTTTGGCCAATTGGATTAAGACTACTATTTGGCATGACCCTCTACTATACTGTAAAGTGACATAAGCATATGACGCTGCATGTATGTATGAGGGGCAGAGGAAGAACTTTCACAAAACAGCCATTTTCATTGGCTCAAAGATCCTAGGAGGAGATACATTTGAACTGTTTTTCATATAATAAAAAATGGCGGGTGATCTAAAGGTCAGAGGTCAAAGGTCAGAACACGAAAGTCGCTCAGCATGAGGAGACACGCGTATGTATCAAAGTGTCATCGCCGACGGTCAAACGGTTCATGAGCTGTGCACGTTCAAAGTTTGGCATTTTCAATTGAGTGCTATAGCGCCACCCTTTGGCCAATGGCCGTGGGCTTCGCGACACCACCGCCACCGTTTGGCATGGCCCTCTATACCGTGTTGACGAGTTTCGCGAAAAACCGACTGCACAGTTCAGCCAGAACTGCTATTTTTTGTCGGAAGAAGAAGAAGAAGAAGAAAACTAACAATAACAATAGAGGGACCAATAAGCAGTCCTGATGATAATAGGTCCTACCACAGTCGGTGTGCCCCAGGAACAGAACAGCAGATATAAGTTAATAATAATAATAACATTAGGTCCTACCACAGTCGGTGTGCCCCAGGAACAGAACAGCAGATATAAGTTAATAATAATAATAACATTAGGTCCTACCACAGTCGGTGTGCGCCAGGAACAGGAGGTCTTGGATGATCTGGATGAGGGAGCTCAGCTGTCTGTCGTCCTGCAGGTTTCTGAGTCTCACCAGGAGCTTCCGCAGCCTGTCCCCCAGCTCCTCCATGTTCACCATGATCACGATTCTATGTCCTCAGCCTGTCTGTCCCCCAGCTCCTCCATGTTCACGATTCTATGTCCTCAGTCTGTCTGTCCCCCAGCTCCTCCACGTTCACCATGATCCGGATTCTATGTCCTCAGCATGTCCCCGTTCACCATGATCCGGATTCTATGTCCTCAGTCTGTCCCCCATCCGGATTCGTATAGGTTTACATCAGCCTCTCTCTCTTCCATGATCTTATATATCCTTTCCACTATACTTTACCCCCGCCTCTCCGGCAGCTCCATATGCTCCTCCAGACACTATACTTTACCCCCAGCCTCTCTATATCAGCTCCATATGCTCCTTCAGATGCTTCCCTTCTTCTTAATGTCTTCCAAGAATCGGCTCACATGAACTCATTCAATTACGACCCGCCTGGGCTGGACCCGCCCGTGGCTCAGCATGTTTAGCCGTCAGAGAGAGAGAGAGCTTCCATGGTTTGGTGATTAAATGACAAACAGGCGGCGGCCAGCAGGACAGAGACAGCGCTCAGTCTGACTTGACTGACGTGATTTTTTTTACAGAGTCTGTCAAAGACAGTTTGAAGTCAATATAATAAATAAAATAAAACCCGGTCGGTCGGTCGGTCCGGTCCGGTCCGGTCCGGTCGCTGGTTTAGATGTTGTGTTGTTTTCCAGGTCTTGTTGTTTCTAAAAACAGAAACACAGATTGTTTCTGACGGAGAGAAACTTTTACTTGTTGCCTTTACTCTCAAACAGGCGTGTTCTGAACAGTTGCCAGATCCTGTGACAGAAAGAAGCGAACCCATGCAGGTCTATGTCTAAAACAAATGAATAAATTATGCAATTTGAAAAATAGCAGATCTATAAAAGCTCACGATCGAGTCACAATGCGTCGCATGGCCACACAACGAATTAAAGCGACTATGCCATTTTAAAATAGCAGATCTACAAGCTCACAAACGCGTCGCATGGCCACAAAACGAATTAAGAGTAAGTGCTTCATTCAGATCATTCAGATCTACAAACTCTTGAACTTGGAGATCTTCTATTAAAAATAATAATAATAATCTTGAAAAAAAGTGACAACATGTGGAATATTTTAAATTTAATTTAAACAAGTTAACACCACAAACCACCCAATACCAGATATGGGGTCATGGCACAAAATATGTTTAGATGATGTATGTAATGGATGGTCCGCTTGGACAAATTGACTGATTGATTGATTGATTGATTGAAATATGTATTAACATGAAGTTTGCAGAATTACAGTATACATTTCAAGCACAAACTCAATACAAAGACTGTTAACTGTGAGTGGACGACCCAATTAAGCATTACACTTGTTTACAACAGGGTCCACATTGTTCAATTCATCAAAACATTTAGAGACGTACAAATAGACATTTCTACAATCACTGATGTGTGAGAATCACGTTAGAAACAATGAATAAGCCCCCAAAACAACTTCCAACATTTACAATCAGCTTGTATAGAAGAAAAGAAAAGGCTTATAATGAGCGGACATGGCAACAGCGGCTGTGGACCTTGTGGGCCGTTCCTTATGCTTATGTGGGTCATTTACACTATAATATATTATATGTCTGTCATGTGACTACAGTCAGCTGGACAACAACAACAACACGATGCTCACAATAAACTGCTTTTCAAAATAAAATACTCACCATTGACTGAAATTATACTTTCATTTGACCTAAAACAAGAAAGGAAAAGAAAAACAAAGAAAGACATAAAAAAAAGAAACAGGGGGAGGGAGGAAAGTTATGTTTTTGTTTTTAATTAGCCCTAGTGTGAATATTTCTATAATGTATTTGGAATACATTACATAAACATATCCTCTGGAACCTAGAGCTAAGAAATAGATCAGACTGCAAACTCCAATTTAGTAAGAACGGATATGATGCCATAAATGCACTTAGGAATGATTTAAATGCACAAGATTGTGAATCTATATATACGGAAAATGATATTGATAGTGCACATGATAACTTCTTAAAGATATTCATTGTATTATTTGATAAAGAATTGTCCACTTAAACAGTATAACA
The DNA here is from genome assembly GCF_964188405.1 of Protomyctophum parallelum. Taxonomy (NCBI): domain Eukaryota; kingdom Metazoa; phylum Chordata; class Actinopteri; order Myctophiformes; family Myctophidae; genus Protomyctophum; species Protomyctophum parallelum. The sequence continues at coordinate 55,945,952 of NC_139700.1, forward strand.
GAAAACGAAATGATATTGACCAACTGTGGATGACTAAAGGATTACAAAAGGATTACTAAAGGATTACTAAAGGATTACTAAAGGATTACTAAAGGATTACAAAAGGATTACTAAAGGATTACAAAAGGATTACTAAAGGATTACTAAAGGATTACTAAAGGATTACAAAAAGAAAAACACTTTGTATAGAGAATGTATTAAAAGAAGAACTAAAGAGGCAGAAGATAAATATAAAAAATATAAAAATAAGTTAACAACTATTATAAAAGGGGATGCAGGAAAGATTAGTATAGCAAACTGTTAGATAACACTACAAATAATATTAAAGGAATATGGAATATATTAAATAGTATCATTAGAAATTACTCTGGAAATTACTTCTGATAAGGGCACTATTAATTACAATATGGAGGAGGTAGTTAATAGTTTTAATAATTTATTTGTAAATGTAGGACCAAAATTGGCTGAAAATATGTGACATCTGATGAACACACTGATAATATAATAGAAAGGAATCCCTGCTCAATGTTTCTTACAGCAATAGAGGAGAGAGAAATTATAGACATTGTAATAAAATGTCCACTGACTGTAAAGATATAGATATGAAACTAGTAAAGTTGATAATTGGAGGGATTTCTAAACCATTAACATACATCTGCAATTTATCATTTCAAACCGGTACATTTCCAAACGGCATGAAAATAGCTAAAGTCATACCACTGTTTAAATCTGGAGACAGTCACAACTTCACAGCAAAGTTTGATTTTAGTTTTAGTCATAGTCTTTTGAATAGTTTTCATTTAGTTTTAGTCACATTTTAGTCACCTGGAATGTGTTGGCTGGCGTTAGTCTAGTTTTAGTCGACTAAATCTACAGTTGATTTAGTCGACTAAAATGTATTTTGGCGGGCCTTGATGCCGTCATAATGACTGTTTTTACACTTGCTGAAAACAGTCGATCTACAAGCGACGCGTTGTGAGCTTGTAGATCTGCTATTTTCAGCATGCAACCAAGTGTAAAATGACTTATACTGGATCTCTTGTCCACTATAGTCCCTTCCTAACATTTTAGTCTAGTTTGTATTTGTTGATTAAATTGTCAGTATATGGCCCAGGCCGTAGCGTAACGGTCTGGGCACCGGACTGGTGATCCAGTCGCGGTGTGCCGCGGGTTCGACTCCCGGACCCCGACACGGCCTTTACCGCATGTCATCCCCCCATCTCTCTCCCGTTTCCTGTCAGCCTACTTTCTGTCCCTTAAAAAAATCAATAAAAGGCGTAAGCCGCAAAAAAATATCTTTAAAAAAAAAAAAAAATTGTCAGTATATTTAGTCTTTAATAGTTTTAGTCACCATAGCATATAGTTTTAATTTAGTTTCCATTTAGTTTTCTTCAGTGGAAAAAGGTAGTCGACGAACATTTTTCGTCTTTAATAGTTTTAGTCGACGAAAACAACACTGCTCCCGAGTAGGCATTGGTATTTATTTATATATATATATATATATATATATATATATATATATATATATATATATATATATATATATAGTCTGACATTTATTTTGAAGGCAGAATCGCTCCATTTCCGGCAGAAGCGTATCTCATTTCAGCGTGCTTCATTCAGACAGAGAGCCGTTTGTAGTTCAGTTTAAACTACAGCAGCAACACACCGGACCGTAGTTTCATTCTCCAAGAAAAACCTGTCATTTATTAAGGTATTGTACAAACTACAAACTTAGTTACTAGTACAAACTCTCAGTTGTATATTAAGTTTTACACATTACTCATTCACACGGCTGTGCACTTTTATGATGTGATCCAATAATGCTGTCGGTTATCGTATTGTTTATGAATAATAATAATAATAATAATAATATATACGATTTATATAGCGCTTTTCTAGGTACCCAAAGTCGCTTTACAGAAAGAAATACAGACATATGTATTAGAAAACAAATTAAAAGGTTTAAAAGGTTAAAAACTAGGGGAAAGAAATCAAAAGAGGGGCAAACAAGAAGGGTGTGAATGAACGCTGATCGATAAAAGGTATGGATGGATCACCATATGGCTGTGTTGTTGTTGTTGGTTTGCAGTCGTTCCACAGCGTTTACAGATCAGTTTTGAGCAGCTCCTTCCTGACAGGATAAGAACCAACTTTGCATAACACAACACTAATAGAGGTTGTTGTTTGTTTATTGTTTATAAAGGATCCCCATTAGCTTTTGCCTTGACTAAAGCTAGTCTTCCTGCATGGCCGTCCAGTGTTGTTTTTGGCAGCAAATTTCTATTTTAGTTTTAGTCATATAGTCTCTTGAACAGTTTTCACTTAGTTTTAGTCACATTTTAGTCACCTGGAATGTTCTAGTGTTTAGTCTAGTTGTAGTCGGCTAAATGTCATACGGTTTTAGTCGACTAAATCTACAGTTGATTTAGTCGACTAAAATGTGTTTTGACAGGCCTTGATATCTATCTGCTATTTTCAGCATGCAACCCAGCATAAAACTGGATCTCTTGTCCACTAGTCCCTTCCTAACATTTTAGTCTAGTTTTTATTTGTTGACGAAATTGTCAGTATATTTAGTCTTAGTTTTAGTCACCATAGATTCGTTTTTATTTAGTTTTTATTTAGTTTTAGTCAGTGAAAAAAGGTAGTCGACGAACATTTTTCGTCTTAGTTTTAGTCGACGAAAACAACACTGCTGCGGTCCGACACAGACAAACATTTAAACTTTAACAAAAGGCAATACTTAACAATTGTTTACAAACACTAACTCAAAATAAAACATAGTAAAATAAAATATAAAATAAGAAAAAAAAAAAAAAAAAGTAAGAAAAACATAGCAAAAAAATCACTTTCAACACATTATACATTTGAATTATTATTTTTCTCAGGGTTACTGCAGTATGGTTTAACATAAGGTGTTCTTTTAACTTGATTTTAAAGATGAATGTTGTATTTGTATTGGTTATACACTTTGGTAGTGCATTCCAACCTATTACTGCTCTGTAGATAATAGAAGATTTAAGGATATTTGTTCACTTATCTGATGAATTGGACACGGTGGACCCTGTTGTAAACCAGTGTAATGCTTTATCAGTGTGTCGTACACAGTATTAACAGTCTCTGTATTGAGTTGTGCTTTCATGTGAAATGAACCCATTATCATTACAAACTGTTAATAAATACTTAAATCAATCAATCAATCAATATAATATATAGTATAGATGTGTATAACTGTTTAGATGGTTCTGTTATGACTTCTCCTCTGCATGCTGTAGTGTTTAGATGGTTCTGTTATGACTGCATGCTGTAGTGTTTGGATGGTTCTGTTATGACTTCTCCTCTGCATGTTGTAGTGTTTAGATGGTTCTGTTATGACTGCATGCTGTAGTGTTTAGATAGTTCTGTTATGACTTCTCCTCTGCATGTTGTAGTGTTTAGATGGTTCTGTTATGACTTCTCCTCTGCATGTTGTAGTGTTTAGATGGTTCTGTTATGACTTCTCCTCTGCATGCTGTAGTGTTTAGATGGTTCTGTTATGACTTCTCCTCTGCATGCTGTAGTGTTTAGATGGTTCTGTTATGACTTCTCCTCTGCATGCTGTAGTGTTTAGATGGTTCTGTTATGACTTCTCCTCTGCATGTTGTAGTGTTTAGATGGTTCTGTTATGACTTCTCCTCTGCATGTTGTAGTGTTTAGATGGTTCTGTTATGACTTCTCCTCTGCATGTTGTAGTGTTTAGATGGTTCTGTTATGACTTCTCCTCTGCATGTTGTAGTGTTTAGATGGTTCTGTTATGACTTCTCCTCTGCATGCTGTAGTATTTGGTTCTGTTATGACTTCTCCTCTGCATGTTGTAGTGTTTAGACGGTTCTGTTATGACTTCTCCTCTGCATGCTGTAGTGTTTAGATGGTTCTGTTATGACTTCTCCTCTGCATGTTGTAGTGTTTAGATGGTTCTGTTATGACTTCTCCTCTGCATGCTGTAGTGTTTAGATGGTTCTGTTATGACTTCTCCTCTGCATGCTGTAGTGTTTGGATGGTTCTGTTATGACTTCTCCTCTGCATGCTGTAGTGTTTAGATGGTTCTGTTATGACTTCTCCTCTGCATGTTGTAGTGTTTAGATGGTTCTGTTATGACTTCTCCTCTGCATGCTGTAGTGTTTAGATGGTTCTGTTATGACTTCTCCTCTGCATGCTGTAGTATTTAGATGGTTCTGTTATGACTTCTCCTCTGCATGCTGTAGTGTTTAGATGGTTCTGTTATGACTTCTCCTCTGCATGCTGTAGTGTTTAGATGGTTCTGTTATGACTTCATGCTGTAGTATTTAGATGGTTCTGTTATGACTTCTCCTCTGCATGCTGTAGTGTTTAGATGGTTCTGTTATGACTTCTCCTCTGCATGCTGTAGTGTTTAGATGGTTCTGTTATGACTTCTCCTCTGCATGCTGTAGTGTTTAGATGGTTCTGTTATGACTTCTCCTCTGCATGCTGTAGTGTTTATATGGTTCTGTTATGACTTCTCCTCTGCATGTTGTAGTGTTTAGATGGTTCTGTTATGACTTCTCCTCTGCATGCTGTAGTGTTTAGATGGTTCTGTTATGACTTCTCCTCTGCATTAGGGCTGTCAGAACGAATTTCATAATATGAAAGAAATTCGAATATTAAAAAATATATATATATTCGAAAGCTAAAATTGCCATTCGAATGGAGCTTTTATCATTTATTAATTCTATTTAATATTTTTTATTTAGTTTTATGTTATTTTATCCGCTCACTAAATGTATTGAGTAACGAATCTACCGCTGTGATATCTCCCCGGCCGCTTCCACTGCACATCGAGCGAATGTGGGCCGGGTTCCGGACCCCATGGCCTCGCGACCGTAATAGAGACGGCTTAGTGGCCCGGTGATAAATGAGCGGAGACTAGCCAGCTACACGAAGGTGACAAGGACCCCGATTGCAAAGGCTGAGCACGCGGTCAAAAACGTCGAAATGTCTCGAAAATATTTTCGGAGGCTCGATTTTCGTGCGTTCTAGGCTCCGTGGCCTTGCGGTACCGCCGCTGACAAGCCCGCGGTTCCATGGGTCCTGAGCGGGCCGACGAGGGCTACTCCGCATGGTCAAGCCCGTCGCCAGAACCCAGGCGGTACCCCCGAAAAGCTTCGAAATGTCCGGAGGAGCGGCGGCGCTTAGAGTGACCGCAATGACATGACATAATGTCCGTGGAAACACAAGCATTCGGTGGGTCTCGCGCTAGGCCTGTCGTTTTACGTTTCACGTTCACTCACTGTAAAATGCATTTGCACTATAGACAGACAACAATCTTACCGTGCTGAGGGCACTGTGCTCAATAAAACAGTTTAAAGCTATTTTGTGCGGTGAAAACCATTATTACGTGTGCTGAAACTGAAAGTACTGCTTTGTCGTTTGGAAGGGGGGGGCCTCTAGTGGACAGAACGTGCATCGTATTATATTCTGTGTATTATTATACGCTAAATATGAGCTAAAATAAACAATGTAAATATTCGAATATTTCCGAATATTACAAATAATGAAGCAATGAAATTCGAATTGGATTATAGAGGTGAACTGACAGCCCTACTCTGCATGTTGTAGTGTTTAGATAGTTCTGTTATGACTTCTCCTCTGCATGTTGTAGTGTTTAGATGGTTCTGTTATGACTTCTCCTCTGCATGTTGTAGTGTTTAGATGGTTCTGTTATGACTTCTCCTCTGCATGTTGTAGTGTTTAGATAGTTCTGTTATGACTTCTCCTCTGCATGCTGTAGTGTTTAGATAGTTCTGTTATGACTGCATGTCATAGTATTTAGATGGTTCTGTTATGACTTCTCCTCTGCATGCTAAGTAAAGTAAAGTAAAGTGGTTACTTTCATAATTTAATGTAAAGTAAAGTAACAAATTACTTCTTTAGATAAGTAACGATAACTATAATTCCTTACTTTTTAAAAATAACTTCCCCAACACTGGTGTATATATATATATATATATATATATATATATATAGCATATGCTATATGTGTATATATATATATTGTATATGTAACTGGATAACTCACCCCTTTTCCAACTGCCAAAATAAGTGCGGACATCTCACCCTGAACTTACTCACCGGTCATGTCGCCCCAAAAGTATGACCTACTGCATATTCCATATACTGAAGCCTTTGTTAGTTCGTTTTGTAACCATTTTATTACAAAAAGTGAGATAACTACTTCTTCTATAACTATGACTTGACTACAAGTTAAGGTGTACTATTGTAATGTATTTCTGGCACATAATACAAATCACTTTATGAACAATGTGGGACCAGTGAGCACTCCACACACTATAATCTTTCATGCTGCATGCCCCCCCTGCTGGCATTTACATGTAACTACATTAATACTACAGTAACCTGATGATTCATCATTAAAATAGAATCATTCTCTAATTGTGTAGACTTCTTGTAAATTAACTTAATCCATGTTTTGATCCAATCGTAACGTTAGCTGCCGCTCGTTAGCATAACAGTCAAAGTGTGACAGTGTTTCCTCCTCTGCGTCATCAGTGCCCATACCCGAAGGCGGGGTTGGCCAAAGGGCCTTTCATGTTCTCCCCGTGTCCCCTAGGGTAGGTACCCTCACATGTTCTCCCCGTGTCCCCTAGGGTAGGTACCCTCACATGTTCTCCCCGTGTCCCCTAGGGTAGGTACCCTCACATGTTCTCCCCGTGTCCCCTAGGGTAGGTACCCTCACATGTTCTCCCCGTGTCCCCTAGGGTAGGTACCCTCACATGTTCTCCCCGTGTCCCCTAGGGTAGGTACCCTCACATGTTCTCCCCGTGTCCCCTAGGGTAGGTACCCTCACATGTTCTCCCCGTGTCCCCTAGGGTAGGTACCCTCACATGTTCTCCCCATGTCCCCTAGGGTAGGTACCCTCACATGTTCTCCCCGTGTCCCCTAGGGTAGGTACCCTCACATGTTCTCCCCGTGTCCCCTAGGGTAGGTACCCTCACAAAAAACATGCAGTAATCCTGGTCTCTAAACAGCCGGGGCGCCTGATGGAGGGGAAAGGAGCTGGTTGGAATAACGTGTTCCTTCCACGCGCTACGTCCAACCAGGGAAACTCCCCCCTGTCAGGTGTAAAGGAGCAACTTGGACACTCAGGCATGAAGGAAGCATGAGTTCAAGTCCGTTGCTCTCCCCTTGTCCCCCATATATGGGGACTAGGTTGGTCTCCCCTTGTCCCCCATATATGGGGACTAGGTTGGTCTCCCCTTGTCCCCCATATATGGGGACTAGGTTGCTCTCCCCTTGTCCCCCATATATGGGGACTAGGTTGGTCTCCCCTTGTCCCCCATATATGGGGACTAGGTTGGTCTCCCCTTGTCCCCCATATATGGGGACTAGGTTGGTGGAGGGTGTGTAGAGCCCAGGATCACATTAGATGATTGACACAGGGGTGAAAATGGGTTACAAAATCGTGGGATAAAAAATATAGGAAAAAAAATAAAAGTGTGACAGTGGCCGCGGGCCATTTTGAAGATGCGCGCGCATCCACTTGCACTGTATATGTTCTGCTTTCAATGGCCTGAATCTCCAAATCGGTGCAATGAATGTCGTTTTTCAATGGCCGACAGTAGGAGGCGCTGTGATACTCGCGGTTGGGTTTTTTCACCTCTGACCGAGAGAACAACAACAACCGGTCAAGACAACACACAGCATGTTGTCCTAACATCCGGTTACAGATATTTGGCTCTTCAGAATAAGGGTTGCGTGCGATATAAAACATTGGCAATGCGCGATAAATAGATTAATTAATCCGGGTCAAGCAGTTTATACAGTCATGTGAACAACTTGAGTGCTTCTACTCAAGTGGTGACTGAATATGTTTAAATGGCCAAAGCAAGACCGCGAACCTGAGCGTGTGCTTTTGTGTGAGTGACACCTTTCTCCTCGTATGGTGTTCAGTTCAGCAGCAGGAGTCATGTGTTCTCTGTGTTCATGATTCAATGATTCAATAATTTATTTGCCATGTCAAGAAGTTGATAGGAATTTGTCTTGGTTCATACTCAACATATACAGACAACCATAGATACACAAACAAGAAGGACAAAACAATACAAAAACCAGCAGCATAGGAAATTACATTCAAGTGCTATATGCATATTTCTACGAGTTCAGATGTCTAATGGCTACGGGGTAAGTGCTATCTCTGAAGCGAGATGTTGAGAGCTCTGGATACTTCTATATCTCCTGCCTGATGGGAGGAGATTGAAGAGGTGATGTGCAGGATGGGAGTTTTATTTGCCTTCCTAATTATTCTGGTGGAATAGAGTGAGGAAAGTGTAGGGAGGCTACATCCAATGGTTTTTGATGTGCGACGTACTACTCTTTCCAGCTTTGATCAGCCGCAAGAGTCATGTAGTGTTCTCTGTGTTCAGCAGCAGGAGTCATGCAGTGTTCTCTGTGTTCGGCAGCAGGAGTCATGCAGTGTTCTCTGTGTTCGGCAGCAGGAGTCATGCAGTGTTCTCTCTGTGTTCAGCAGCAGGAGTCATGCAGTGTTCTCTGTGTTCAGCAGCAGGAGTCATGCAGTGTTCTCTGTGTTCAGCAGCAGGAGTCATGCAGTGTTTTCTCTGTGTTCAGCAGCAGGAGTCATGCAGTGTTCTCTCTGTGTTCAGCAGCAGGAGTCATGCAGTGTTCTCTGTGTTCAGCAGCAGGAGTCATGCAGTGTTCTCTGTGTTCGGCAGCAGGAGTCATGCAGTGTTCTCTGTGTTCGGCAGCAGGAGTCATGCAGTGTTCTCTGTGTTCGGCAGCTGGAGTCATGCAGTGTTCTCTGTGTTCAGCAGCAGGAGTCATGCAGTGTTCTCTGTGTTCAGCAGCAGGAGTCATGCAGTGTTCTCTGTGTTCAGCAGCAGGAGTCATGCAGTGTTCTCTGTGTTCGGCAGCAGGAGTCATGCAGTGTTCTCTGTGTTCAGCAGCAGGAGTCATGCAGTGTTCTCTGTGTTCGGCAGCAGGAGTCATGCAGTGTTCTCTCTGTGTTCAGCAGCAGGAGTCATGCAGTGTTCTCTCTGTGTTCAGCAGCAGGAGTCATGCAGTGTTCTCTCTGTGTTCAGCAGCAGGAGTCATGCAGTGTTCTCTGTGTTCAGCAGCAGGAGTCATGCAGTGTTCTCTGTGTTCAGCAGCAGGAGTCATGCAGTGTTCTCTGTGTTCAGCAGCAGGAGTCATGCAGTGTTCTCTGTGTTCGGCAGCAGGAGTCATGCAGTGTTCTCTCTGTGTTCAGCAGCAGGAGTCATGCAGTGTTCTCTCTGTGTTCAGCAGCAGGAGTCATGCAGTGTTCTCTGTGTTCAGCAGCAGGAGTCATGCAGTGTTCTCTGTGTTCAGCAGCAGGAGTCATGCAGTGTTCTCTGTGTTCAGCAGCAGGAGTCATGCAGTGTTCTCTGTGTTCGGCAGCAGGAGTCATGCAGTGTTCTCTCTGTGTTCGGCAGCAGGAGTCATGCAGTGTTCTCTCTGTGTTCAGCAGCAGGAGTCATGCAGTGTTCTCTCTGTGTTCAGCAGCAGGAGTCATGCAGTGTTCTCTGTGTTCAGCAGCAGGAGTCATGCAGTGTTCTCTGTGTTCGGCAGCAGGAGTCATGCAGTGTTCTCTCTGTGTTCAGCAGCAGGAGTCATGCAGTGTTCTCTATGTTCAGCAGCAGGAGTCATGCAGTGTTCTCTGTGTTCACCAGCAGGAGTCATGCAGTGTTCTCTGTGTTCAGCAGCAGGAGTCATGCAGTGTTCTCTGTGTTCAGCAGCAGGAGTCATGCAGTGTTCTCTCTGTGTTCAGCAGCAGGAGTCATGCAGTGTTCTCTGTGTTCGGCAGCAGGAGTCATGCAGTGTTCTCTCTGTGTTCAGCAGCAGGAGTCATGCAGTGTTCTCTATGTTCAGCAGCAGGAGTCATGCAGTGTTCTCTGTGTTCACCAGCAGGAGTCATGCAGTGTTCTCTGTGTTCAGCAGCAGGAGTCATGCAGTGTTCTCTGTGTTCAGCAGCAGGAGTCATGCAGTGTTCTCTCTGTGTTCGGCAGCAGGAGTCATGCAGTGTTCTCTGCGTTCGGCAGCAGGAGTCATGCAGTGTTCTCTGTGTTCAGCAGCAGGAGTCATGCAGTGTTCTCTGTGTTCAGCAGCAGGAGTCATGCAGTGTTCTCTGTGTTCGGCAGCAGGAGTCATGCAGTGTTCTCTGTGTTCAGCAGCAGGAGTCATGCAGTGTTCTCTGTGTTCAGCAGCAGGAGTCATGCAGTGTTCTCTGTGTTCGGCAGCAGGAGTCATGCAGTGTTCTCTGTGTTCACCAGCAGGAGTCATGCAGTGTTCTCTGTGTTCGGCAGCAGGAGTCATGCAGTGTTCTCTGTGTTCGGCAGCAGGAGTCATGCAGTGTTCTCTGTGTTCGGCAGCAGGAGTCATGCAGTGTTCTCTGTGTTCAGCAGCAGGAGTCATGCAGTGTTCTCTGTGTTCAGCAGCAGGAGTCATGCAGTGTTCTCTGTGTTCGGCAGCAGGAGTCATGCAGTGTTCTCTGTGTTCGGCAGCAGGAGTCATGCAGTGTTCTCTGTGTTCGGCAGCAGGAGTCATGCAGTGTTCTCTGTGTTCGGCAGCAGGAGTCATGCAGTGTTCTCTGTGTTCAGCAGCAGGAGTCATGCAGTGTTCTCTGTGTTCAGCAGCAGGAGTCATGCAGTGTTCTCTCTGTGTTCAGCAGCAGGAGTCATGCAGTGTTCTCTGTGTTCGGCAGCAGGAGTCATGCAGTGTTATCTGTGTTCGGCAGCAGGAGTCATGCAGTGTTCTCTGTGTTCAGCAGCAGGAGTCATGCAGTGTTCTCTGTGTTCGGCAGCAGGAGTCATGCAGTGTTCTCTGTGTTCGGCAGCAGGAGTCATGCAGTGTTCTCTGTGTTCGGCAGCAGGAGTCATGCAGTGTTCTCTGTGTTCGGCAGCAGGAGTCATGCAGTGTTCTCTGTGTTCAGCAGCAGGAGTCATGCAGTGTTCTCTGTGTTCAGCAGCAGGAGTCATGCAGTGTTCTCTCTGTGTTCAGCAGCAGGAGTCATGCAGTGTTCTCTGTGTTCAGCAGCAGGAGTCATGCAGTGTTCTCTGTGTTCGGCAGCAGGAGTCATGAGTTCATGAGCCAGCTGACGGGCGGCGGTGGAGAGCGGAGTGTCGCCGTCGGACCTCATCCCTGCCGCCATGGTGATGGTGATGATGTCATCAGGGCCAGCAGCCCCCCCCAGCCCCACGGGGACCACAGTGTGTCCAGCGGTAACAGGTACGGTCGCCCCTTTTCCATCTCGCCCCACTACTCTACCTATAGCTGTAAATAACAGGTACGGTCGCCCCTTTTCCATCTCTCCCCACTACTCTACCTATAGCTGTAAATAACAGGTACGGTCGCCCCTTTTCCATCTCGCCACACTACTCTACCTATAGCTGTAAATAACAGGTACGGTCGCCCCTTTTCCATCTCGCCCCACTACTCTACCTATAGCTGTAAATAACAGGTACGGTCGCCCCTTTTCCACCTCGCCCCACTACTCTACCTATAGCTGTAAATAACAGGTACGGTCGCCCCTTTTCCATCTCGCCACACTACTCTACCTATAGCTGTAAATAACAGGTACGGTCGCCCCTTTTCCATCTCGCCACACTACTCTACCTATAGCTGTAAATAACAGGTACGGTCGCCCCTTTTCCATCTCACCCCACTACTCTACCTAGCTGTAAATTACAGGTACGGTCGCCCCTTTTCCATCTCGCCCCACTACTCTACCTATAGCTGTAAATAACAGGTACGGTCGCCCCTTTTCCATCTCGCCCCACTACTCTACCTATAGCTGTAAATAACAGGTACGGTCTCCCCTTTTCCACCTCACCCCACTACTCTACCTATAGCTGTAAATAACAGGTACGGTCGCCCCTTTTCCACCTCGCCTCACTACTCTACCTATAGCTGTAAATAACAGGTACGGTCGCCCCTTTTCCATCTCGCCCCACTACTCTACCTATAGCTGTAAATAACAGGTACGGTCGCCCCTTTTCCACCTCGCCCCACTACTCTACCTATAGCTGTAAATAACAGGTACGGTCGCCCCTTTTCCACCTCACCTCACTACTCTACCTATAGCTGTAAATAACAGGTACGGTCGCCCCTTTTCCATCTCGCCCCACTACTCTACCTATAGCTGTAAATAACAGGTACGGTCGCCCCTTTTCCATCTCGCCTCACTACTCTACCTATAGCTGTAAATAACAGGTACGGTCGCCCCTTTTCCACCTCGCCCCACTACTCTACCTATAGCTGTAAATAACGGGTACGGTCGCCCCTTTTCCACCTCGCCCCACTACTCTACCTATAGCTGTAAATAACGGGTACGGTCGCCCCTTTTCCATCTCGCCCCACTACTCTACCTATAGCTGTAAATAACAGGTACGGTCGCCCCTTTTCCATCTCGCCCCACTACTCTACCTATAGCTGTAAATAACAGGTACGGTCGCCCCTTTTCCATCTCACCCCACTACTCTACCTATAGCTGTAAATAACAGGTACGGTCGCCCCTTTTCCATCTCACCCCACTACTCTACCTATAGCTGTAAATAACAGGTACGGTCGCCCCTTTTCCATCTCGCCCCACTACTCTACATATAGCTGTAAATAACAGGTACGGTCGCCCCCTTTTCCATCTCGCCCCACTACTCTACCTATAGCTGTAAATAACAGGTACGGTCGCCCCTTTTCCATCTCGCCCCACTACTCTACCTATAGCTGTAAATAACAGGTACGGTCGCCCCTTTTCCATCTCACCCCACTACTCTACCTATAGCTGTAAATAACAGGTACGGTCGCCCCTTTTCCATCTCGCCCCACTACTCTACATATAGCTGTAAATAACAGGTACGGTCGCCCCCTTTTCCATCTCGCCCCACTACTCTACCTATAGCTGTAAATAACAGGTACGGTCGCCCCTTTTCCATCTCACCCCACTACTCTACCTATAGCTGTAAATAACAGGTACGGTCGCCCCTTTTCCACCTCGCCCCACTACTCTACCTATAGCTGTAAATAACAGGTACGGTCGCCCCTTTTCCACCTCGCCCCACTACTCTACCTATAGCTTTAAATAACAGGTACGGTCGCCCCTTTTCCATCTCGCCCCACTACTCTACATATAGCTGTAAATAACAGGTACGGTCGCCCCTTTTCCATCTCACCCCACTACTCTACCTATAGCTGTAAATAACAGGTACGGTCGCCCCTTTTCCATCTCACCCCACTACTCTACCTATAGCTGTAAATAACAGGTACGGTCGCCCCTTTTCCAATGTTTTGTATTTTTACAATGTTTTGTATTTTTCCAGTTTTTCATGTGTCTATGAGGTGACAGTACTTCATTAGACACCCTGGAGTCTACTGTATGTGTCTATGAGGTGACAGTACTTCATTAGACACCCTGGAGTCTACTGTATGTGCCATGGTGTACTAACTTTGTATTTAGGGTTTCTTCCTGGAGGCTGAACCCTTGACAGTCAAACGGGCCAATGAAATAAACAGTAATATAGTGACATCACACTATCAGCCCCTCCCCTAACCTCTCCCCCATTATCATACAACTACAGCTGTGGGTGCGGCTTCAGTTCAGGTGGATCACCGCCCACCAGGCAAACCAGGCATATACTTAATGAACTGGTGGGCGTGTCCACATTAAAGCATGATTTTAACAAATACTGTACACTTTTTTGGATAAAGTTCTTCCTCCTTATATTATAATAATACCTGATGATCATGTTTTAGGGGTGGAAAAAAATTGTGGCACTCCATGTTTAAATTCACTCTGTATATCCACGGACATCCAATAGCATGATGATGCCATTACAAAACATGGGCTACATACATGGAAGAAATGTGTTCAATAAAACGAAATTAACTGCTAGAAGGTCCCAAATTAACTTATTTAAGCAGTCACCGTCTCTGTGACATGTTATTCTTTCTTAGAGTATAGAGATCGACTACTATGCAATCAAATACATCTGTATACAAGATAATTTCAGATTTCAGAGAGAGGGAAATACCACTTTGAAATTTGTACTTTTACTTCACTACAATTATTTGAAAACTTTAGTTACTAGTTACTTTGGAGATTTTAATTTTGATTAGAAAACATACACTAACCACTTCAAACCTATACATTTCGGCCATTTGAAAATAGCCGATCTACAAGCTCTCAATGCGTCGCGACGCATTGAGAGCTTGTAGATCGGCTATTTTCAATAAATTTTCTACACATTTTGAACTTGTGAAACGGGACATTCTACAATACTTTTACTTTTAGTACATTTTGATGCCGATACTGTTGTTCTTTTACTCAAGTACATTTTCGATTCCGTACTTTTACTTGTAACGTACGAGTAGTTCTAAATTGCAGTATTGGTACATTTACTTTAACCCATTTTGTGCGGGAACCCCTTTTGGTGTTATAGCATCATGTTATGCTTTAGCTATTGAAAGCAGATCTACAAGCTCGTAGCGCGCCACCGAGTGGCGCGCTATGAGCTTGTAGATCTGCTATTTTTGAAAAATCGAAGAACGACTGACACAGAAACATAGCTTTTTCAGAAAACTGTCAGGATGTAGAAGAAGACATTTTTTTAATCTGATCTCAGGTCAGAATGGAAAACTGTCAGGATGTAGAAGACATTTATAGAATCTGATCTCAGGTCAGAATGGAAAACTGTCAGGATGTAGAAGAAGACATTTTTAGAATCTGATCTCAGGTCAGAATGGAAAACTGTCAGGATGTAGAAGAAGACATTTATAGAATCTGATCTCGGGTCAGAATGGAAAACTGTCAGGATGTAGAAGAAGACATTTTTTTAATCTGATCTCAGGTCAGAATGGAAAACTGTCAGGATGTAGAAGACATTTATAGAATCTGATCTCAGGTCAGAATGGATTAAGTAAAACAATCGAGTATTTTTTTTTCCACCACTGTCCAGCAGCGTCCAGCCCCGGGACGACCACAGCGAGCACAACACCGCCACCGCGGCTGCGTATGTAGACGACATGCTGGACCATTGTGACGAGGGGAGCAGGAGGAGGAACACCGCGGCGGCGTATGTAGACGACATGCTGGACCAATGTGACGACGGGAGCAGGAGGAGGACGACGACGACGCCGGGCTTCGTCTACGCCTTGGCCTTCTTCTCCGCCTTGGGGGGCTTCCTGTTCGGCTACGACACTGGCGTGGTGTCGGGGGCCATGCTGCTGCTGAAGGTAAGTAGCCTTGCCGCGCCATGAGGCCCATAGGGGCCAGGAGCCTATCTCCTGTTTCTGTAGCCATGAGGCCCATAGGGGCAGGAGCCTATCTCCGGTTTCTGTAGCCATGAGGCCCATAGGGCAGGAGCCTATCTCCTGTTTCTGTAGCCATGAGGCCCATAGGGGCAGGAGTCTATCTCCTGTTTCTGTAGCCATGAGGCCCATAGGGCATGCAGGAGCCTACCTCCTGTTTATGTAGCCATGAGGCCCATAGGGGCAGGAGCCTATCTCCTGTTTCTGTAGCCATGAGGCCCATAGGGCATGCAGGAGCCTACCTCCTGTTTCTGTAGCCATGAGGCCCATAGGGGCAGGAGCCTATCTCCTGTTTCTGTAGCCATGAGGCCCATAGGGGCAGGAGCCTATCTCCTGTTTCTGTAGCCATGAGGCCCATAGGGGGCAGGAGCCTATCTCCTGTTTCTGTAGCCATGAGGCCCATGGGGGCAGGAGCCTATCTCCGGTTTCTGTAGCCATGAGGCCCATAGGGGGCAGGAGCCTATCTCCTGTTTCTGTAGCCATGAGGCCCATAGGGGCAGGAGCCTATCTCCTGTTTCTGTAGCCATGAGGCCCATAGGGCAGGAGCCTATCTCCTGTTTCTGTAGCCATGAGGCCCATAGGGGCAGGAGCCTATATCCTGTTTCTGTAGCCATGAGGCCCATAGGGGCAGGAGCCTATCTCCTGTTTCTGTAGCCGTGAGGCCCATAGGGGCAGGAGCCTATCTCCTGTTTCTGTAGCCATGAGGCCCATAGGGGCAGGAGCCTATCTCCTGTTTCTGTAGCCATGAGGCCCATAGGGGCAGGAGCCTATCTCCTGTTTCTGTAGCCATGAGGCCCATAGGGGGCAGGAGCCTATCTCCTGTTTCTGTAGCCATGAGGCCCATAGGGGGCAGGAGCCTATCTCCTGTTTCTGTAGCCATGAGGCCCATAGGGGCAGGAGCCTATCTCCTGTTTCTGTAGCCATGAGGCCCATAGGGGCAGGAGCCTATCTCCTGTTTCTGTAGCCATGAGGCCCATAGGGGCAGGAGCCTATCTCCTGTTTCTGTAGCGTGAGGCAGCTTGATGTACACCCCCTGGACATGACGCTAGTATGTCACAGGGACTTACCCCCAATCCAACCCTTGATGCTGAGTGTCAAGCAGGGAGGTCACTGGGTCCCATTTTTAGAGTCTTTGGTATGACCCGGCCAGGTATTGAACCCCGACCTCCCAGTCTCAGGGCGGACACTCTAACCACAAGGCCACTGAGCTGCTGAAGGTATTCCAGTAAATAAAGTAAAAAAGAATCCTCTCAGGTTGGACATGCAGACTTATAGCTCGTTACGTAGACAGCACTAGAATAGCACTGTATAGTACACATGTATATTGTATATTATATAATATAGTATAGTATGTATAGTTGACATATAGATACTCCACTGTTACGTTCTTAGTTTATACATGATTCATGATAACTACTTTTTTATATATGTGATGTATTCCCATGCTTTTGTTTTTGCTTAATGTAAGTTGCTCTGGATCAAGAGTGTCTGCTGAATGCCTACATTGTAAATTGGACAAAATTGTATTATTTAGTTTCTCAATTGATTCTGACAGGACTTTAGGGGCTCCATTTTAGTCGCCGGTAAACCCCTTATCCCTAAACTTCTTTGGCTTTCTTTTTTTTTACTATTTTGCTAAACATTTTTGAATAGTTAAACTGGCCAGTCTACAAGCTCACGTGTCAATGTAGATTGGCTAGTTGAACTATTCAAAAAATGTTTTTCAAAATAGTAAAAAAAAAGGAAAAGAAGTTGAAGGATAAGGGGTTAGTGGTTAGCCTCACTTTGAGTTGCTCAGTGGACTGTCTCTCACACAGCGATATGGAGAAAAATATCACACCCACGTGACGTGAGCGGCACTGTTATCACCATACATCACATTCCGTGCTCAGCCAGTCAGCTTGAGCACATTGCGCGCACGCACACGTGCATGCATGCACACACACACACACACACACACACAACCTCAAAATACAACACAGCTCAGTGTTAGGGAACGCTGTAGCGTGTGGAAGACCCATAGATCCATAGATCCGTGACCCATAGATCCATAGACCCCAAGGTAGCCGCAATGAAGTAATAAATATAGCAATAGAGTTCAAAGGGTGCAGATGAAGAACAGCTGCACTAATTGGCGTCGTTAAGGCGTGCATGGCAACAGTTTGTGTCTCGTGTGATTTCACACCAGAAGATATAAGATGATGCACCGTGTTGAAGATTACTGTAGACGTCGAGAGAGAGAAGAGAGAGAGAGAGAGAGAGACAGACAGACAGACAGACAGAAAGAAAGACAGACAGACAGACAGACAGACAGACAGACAGACAGACAGACAGACAGACAGACAGACAGACAGACAGACAGACAGACAGACAGACAGACAGACAGAGTTATGTTGTCTTGGACCGTTCCCAAAGCAGGAGGACCAAAGCGAACCCTTCATGCTGCTGTAGCAGTGAGGAACAAACTGTATTCCTTTGGAGGCTGGGATGGAGAGACCTTCAACAACATGGGACAGATGGATGTCCATGTCTTCAACACAATGTCTTTATGCTGGAAGAAGTTACCTCCAGTGGAACCAGGAAGAGGAGGCGGTGACCTTGAGGTTCCATCCATGCGCTGCGGCCACACAGCTGTGTTGGTTGAAGATACAGTCTACATCTGGGGCGGCAATCCTTACTGCAATGTGCTTTATGCATTTGATGTTGACTCCCACAGATGGTCCCAACCCAGGGTTTCTGGGACTGTTCCAGAGGGGAGGTGGGGCCACTCAGCCTGTGTGTTGGAGAAGGTCATGTTTATCCATGGAGGAGACACCCAGCTGACTGCATACACTAATGACATGTACAAGTTGGACACCAGCACAATGGTCTGGACTTTAATTAACACCAGAGGAACTCCAACTCCTGCTTCACACCTTCACTCTGCTTCCATCATTGGTACCAAGATGTTTGTATTCGGGGGCTGTGGGTACCAGGGGGTCTACAACACCATCAGAGTGTTTGACACAGAGACCAACGCCTGGCTGGACACACCTTCTGCACAACTTCTACCAGAAGAACGCTGGTGTCATTCAGCATTTACATACAATGGAGAGCTGTACATATTTGGTGGCTTGAACATGAACCAGACCTTCAATGATGTGTGGAAATTCAGTCCAGAGACCTTCTCCTGGAAGAAGGTTGAGCCCAAGGGGAAAGGACCATGTCCAATGCATGGTATGTGCTGTTGCATTGTGGGAGATTGTATCATCCTCTTTGGAGGAAGGAAAGGAGATGACACTATCTCTGATGAGCTGTTCATCTTAGACTTGAGTCCTCGTCTTAAGATGTTTTGTAAGCTAGAAGTTATTCAGTACACTCTGGACCAATCAGAACTCCCACACGACATCAGGTGGGAACTGGCAGCCATGGCAACCAACGACAACAGACGACGACAACAACAATAAGAACCGAGACCACATTCCAGACGAAGGAACAGCAGAAAGATCAAGAAATGATGGATCAACATCTCATCCCACCTGATGGTGAGCCACCTCTCAGCATCACTTACTGAGATTCAAACCTAAGGAGACTCCTTCTCCCCAGACAGGCTCTCTAACCATTCAGCTAGGCATCAAACAATGACAATTGTTCCGTCCAACACAATGCGGTGGAAACACAAACCTGTGTCTGTATGTTCCAAACTGAACACGGTGGAACTCTCTTTATTGTGTATTTATTTCTATGATATTTTTTTATTTAAAGGACCAAGTAGTCCTGAAAAAGGACTTGGTATTTTATTGTTATTGTTTAGTATACCTGGACTTCAACACAATCCCAACTGGACAGTAGGATAAAGACGTTTTAATGGAAAACAGTGGATCAAGAACCTCAACACGGATTTTCCTGGAGGTTTAAACATGCCAAAATATTAGACAAGTTGTTTTGATTTTGTACCAAAACTCCTCAGCCATATAGATACTAAAACACAACCAATAATCAATGGAAATCAGACTTTGAATATAGGGGACAAATTAGCACATTCCACACCAAGCCAACCTGGGACACGAAGCAAGAGGTGTCACTGACACCCAATGGGCCATTAGACACCGGGCCCAGGAAACACACCCAATGGGCCATTAGACACCGGGCCCAGGAAACACACCCAATGGGCCATTAGACACCGGGCCCAGGAAACACACCCAATGGGCCATTAGACACCGGGCCCAGGAAACACACCCAATGGGCCATTAGACACCGGGCCCAGGAAACACACCCAATGGGCCATTAGACACCGGGCCCAGGAAACAAAAGAGAAACTCATGACAGGATGCACCTTGAAATATAAATGTTAATTAGAAGAGCCTGTTTTTTTTGTTTTTTTTAAATGGAAACAGTAAAAACTCAAATAACAAAAAAATATCTAGTTTTAAAGAATAGACCAAAGACGTAAACCTAAATCCCAACGCTAAACCTAAACCTCACAGGAAGCCACGAGATAGTCATAAAACCTGCCACTGGCTAATTGAGGAGCCATGGGGTGAATTAACCCTAAACAAAGCCCAATAAGGCTAAATAAACTAATCCTAAAACAATAGGGTAAACTTAAACTCAGGGATAAACTGGAGGAAATCTAAGAGTGGTTAGATCAGGCTTCCTTCAGATACATGGCGAATGCACTCATTCTTTGGATTGTACTTACATAATGTAAGTACAATGCACTGAAGTCCCCTCAGTCAACCCCCGCCACTCTTGGCCTCTCTCTCTCTCTCTCTCTCTCTCTCTCTCTCTCTCTCTCTCTCTCTCTCTCTCTCTCTCTCTCTCTCTCGCTCAATCACTGCCTTGCTCTCTCCCACAATGTTAATGCTAAGTTAGTAAAGTTACACCTATTTTATGTAAATAACATGGTAAAATGTGCAGCATTGGGAGGTAAAGGGGAGACACTTTCATTGTGAAGGGACGACAGGATGAGGAAAGGTGTTGTTGTTGCTAATTGTGGAGAGTAATGGCTGCGTGTGATATTGAACAGTCAAACTATTCGTATCAATATACGGCTGTATTGCATATTTTGTCCCCAAAAGTCTTACTTTGCATTTTCAACATTAGCAGCATTAGCACCCCTCCCCTATTCTGCAGTGTTTATTTAACTCATGATGATGGATCCATTTGTACACATTGATTAGAAGTAGATTTCGACGTGGAATATAGCTTCTTCCCTATGCACAACTTGCAGCGGACAATAATGTTCATCTCGTCTCGATCGCGGACATACTCAAAATAATGCGAATACTTCCAAGTATTGAATGTTTTAACGCTTTGTTGTGCCGGGGTCTCTGTCTCCTCCACCTCCTCCATGCTTAGTTTGTTTACGTCTCTTCTCTCTAACAGTCTAACGAGTTACACACACTATAGTTTAGGTTGTTGTTCCGTGTTCCGGACGGTTTAAGGCCCGCCCTTCTGCATCCGATACTTCACACATACGTACCGACGAGTGTGCATCGTTTCCGTATCCGCTCTAGAGTCTAGATCTAGAGCGGATCAGCAGCCTGCAAAGCAACATGACTTCAACCCAGTCTACCATTGTAAATAAACACTCAAACCCACAGTTCCACCAAGGCTCGTGAAAATAGTAATAATATTACTTTTGGAAAAAAGTCAATGTAATATTATTACTCAAAATGTGAAAGTAACTAGTTAAGTTACATATTACTGGAAAAAAGTAATAATATTACTGAAAGTAGTATATTACTTAAGTTACTTGACAACACTTTTTATCAATAGAGCGTCGCAGTCCCGCCCCCTACCACCAGGGCCCAGGAAATGATCCTCCGTTAATTTTCAGAAAGTATTTATTTAAAGACGTTTACGTCGCGGACAAAGACAACTCTTTATTTAAAGACGTTTAAACGCCGCGGACAAAGACAACTCTTTATTTAAAGACGTTTCTACGCCGCGGACAAAGACAACTCTTTATTTAAAGACGTTTTTACGCCGCGGACAAAGACAACTCTTTATTTAAAGACGTTTACGCTGCGGACAAAGACAACTCTTTATTTAAAGACGTTTACGCTGCGGACAAAGACAACTCTTTATTTAAAGACGTTTAAACACCGCGGACAAAGACAACTCTTTATTTAAAGACGTTTTTACGCCGCGGACAAAGACAACTCTTTATTTAAAGACGTTTACGTCGCGGACAAAGACAACTCTTTATTTAAAGACGTTTTTACGCCGCGGACAAAGACAACTCTTTATTTAAAGACGTTTACGCCGCGGACAAAGACAACTCTTTATTTAAAGACGTTTACGCCGCGGACAAAGACAACTCTTTATTTAAAGACGTTTAAACGCCGCGGACAAAGACAACTCTTTATTTAAAGACGTTTCTACGCCGCGGACAAAGACAACTCTTTATTTAAAGACGTTTCTACGCCGCGGACAAAGACAACTCTTTATTTAAAGACGTTTTTACGCCGCGGACAAAGACAACTCTTTATTT
Organism: Protomyctophum parallelum; assembly: GCF_964188405.1. Classification (NCBI taxonomy): domain Eukaryota; kingdom Metazoa; phylum Chordata; class Actinopteri; order Myctophiformes; family Myctophidae; genus Protomyctophum; species Protomyctophum parallelum. The sequence goes on from NC_139700.1 coordinate 55,967,784, forward strand.
AAAGACGTTTACGCTGCGGACAAAGACAACTCTTTATTTAAAGACGTTTACGCTGCGGACAAAGACAACTCTTTATTTAAAGACGTTTAAACACCGCGGACAAAGACAACTCTTTATTTAAAGACGTTTTTACGCCGCGGACAAAGACAACTCTTTATTTAAAGACGTTTACGCTGCGGACAAAGACAACTCTTTATTTAAAGACGTTTAAACACCGCGGACAAAGACAACTCTTTATTTAAAGACGTTTTTACGCCGCGGACAAAGACAACTCTTTATTTAAAGACGTTTACGTCGCGGACAAAGACAACTCTTTATTTAAAGACGTTTACGCTGCGGACAAAGACAACTCTTTATTTAAAGACGTTTACGCCGCGGACAAAGACAACTCTTTATTTAAAGACGTTTTTACGCCGCGGACAAAGACAACTCTTTATTTAAAGACGTTTACGCCGCGGACAAAGACAACTCTTTATTTAAAGACGTTTTTACGCCGCGGACAAAGACAACTCTTTATTTAAAGACGTTTTTACGCCGCGGACAAAGACAACTCTTTATTTAAAGACGTTTACGCCGCGGACAAAGACAACTCTTTATTTAAAGACGTTTTTACGCCGCGGACAAAGACAACTCTTTATTTAAAGACGTTTACGCCGCGGACAAAGACAACTCTTTATTTAAAGACGTTTCTACGCCGCGGACAAAGACAACTCTTTATTTAAAGACGTATACGCCGCGGACAAAGACAACTCTTTATTTAAAGACGTTTAAACGCCGCAGACAAAGACAACTCTTTATTTAAAGACGTTTACGCCGCAGACAAAGACAACTCTTTATTTAAAGACGTTTACGCCGCGGACAAAGACAACTCTTTATTTAAAGACGTTTACGCCGCGGACAAAGACAACTCTTTATTTAAAGACGTTTTTACGCCGCGGACAAAGACAACTCTTTATTTAAAGACGTTTATACGCTGCTGGACAAAGACAACTCTTTATTTAAAGACGTTTACGCCGCGGACAAAGACAACTCTTGTCGTGACAAATCATGACAACGAACACAATGTTTCGGGCCAAACAAAGAATTAGAAAGTAGAAAAAAACGGCAGGTTAAAACAACACTTCTTTGTTGTTTTTTCTTCGATGTAATTATTTGTTTGGTCCAAAATAATGTTTGTGTGTTGTCATGATTTGTCACGACTCGAGTTGCCTTCGTACGAGGCTTAAAAGGTCTTTAAATAAATACTTTTTGAAATGTCTATGAGGGAAAAATGCATTGTGATTCATTTCCTGGCCCTGGCGCCGTCATTGAAAGAGGGAGGGACTGTGACGCTCCATATATGGGCCTAATGTCCTGTCAGAATCAGGTGAGAAACTAAATAATTTTGTCCAACATCAGAAACATCAGAAACATGGACTCTATCACCATATTTCAAACCCACCTCAAAACCCACCTGTTTAGGCAGGCCTATGACTCTGTGTGACCTCTGTGTGACCTCTGTGTGACCTCTAGTGTCTTCTGCTGCAAGCTGTGCCCTAGTTTAATTTTTTCCTGCTTTTAAACTGTGTTCTTGTACTGCTTTTAACCTGTACGGCGACCTTGAGTGTCCTGAAAGGCGCCTTATGAATACAATGTATTATTATTATTAAAGGACCACTTCACCACTTTTCAACCTATCTTCATATAATAGGTCCTCACTAATAATCATGATAAAATGGCGCAATTCTTTTCTACTCGGTCTGTGTCTCATAGGAGGGCTGTGGGCAGTTCAGAAACCGTCTTCCAGTGACATCATCGATGGGGAATACAAGCTAATAGAAACTGCAGGCTTTCTAGTCCTGAAAAGTTGCAATGCGAACATGGAAGCCATCGTTCTCACGATAATGAAAATAATCTAAATATTTTTGTAAAACAATAATCTGCCTAATGATGATGTCACTGGAAGACGGTTTCTAAACTGCCCACAGCCCTCCTATGAGACACAGACTGAGTAGAAAGAAATCGTGCCATTTTATCATGATTATTAGTGAGGACCTATTATATGAAGATAGGTTGGAAAGTGGTGAAGTGGTCCTTTAACCCATTCTGAACGGGCACCCATTTTGGTGTTGGCATCATGTCATGCTTTAGCTATTGAAAAATAGCAGACCTACAAGCTCATAGTGCGCCACCGAGTGGCGCGCTACGAGCTTGTAGGTCTGCTATTTTTGAAAAAAATCGAAGAACTACTGACATTTTTTTAGAATCTGATCTCAGGTCAGAATGGGTTATAATCAGACCCAGTGTGTGTCCCAGTGGAAACCTCGTGTGAATCTGATCTCAGGTCAGAATGGGTTATAACCTCTGCCATGTAATCCTTTGCTCTTTAGGACCAGATGGAGCTGAGCCTCCTGTGGCAGGAGCTGCTGGTCTCCAGCACGGTGGGCGGGGCCGCCGTGGCGGCGCTGGCCGGCGGACCGCTCAACGGGCTTCTGGGACGGCGGCGCTGCATCCTGGCGGCCAGCCTGACCTTCACCGCGGGCGGCATGCTCCTCGGCCTCGCCCCCGACCGCTGGGTCCTGCTGCTGGGAAGGATCACCGTGGGCTTGGGGATAGGTAGGTTGTCTGGTTCCTGCTGCTGGGAAGGATCACCGTGGGCTTGGGGATAGGTACGTTGTTTGGTTCCTGCTGCTGGGAAGGATCACCGTGGGCTTGGGGATAGGTACGTTGTTTGGTTCCTGCTGCTGGGAAGGGTCACCGTGGGCTTGGGGATAGGTAGGTTGTCTGGTTCCTGCTGCTGGGAAGGATCACCGTGGGCTTGGGGATAGGTACGTTGTCTGGTTCCTGCTGCTGGGAAGGATCACCGTGGGCTTGGGGATAGGTAGGTTGTTTGGTTCCTGCTGCTGGGACGGATCACCGTGGGCTTGGGGATAGGTAGGTTGTTCCATAAGCCACGCAGTACAATCGTCATAAAAATGTGTCATAATGTCAATTATGACACATTATGAAACGTTTTATACTGTTCAATATATTTAACATAATTCCTGCGGTAACAAGCCTACTCGTTTCTGTTTTCCTCCCAGAATTTCCCCCAGTGAGGGGTGGGAGAGGCTGGACAGCAGACGGCTGGACTTTGAATTTCTCTAACTATAAACTTTCATGACAGCAGAACAGCCTAAGTACAAATATAATTTATGAAAAGCTACTACAGTGAAGTCTGTTCACAGAAGTTGTTGTAGGATATGTGGGGATTATCTGACGAGGTACCATTTGAGTGGACAAAACCTTACATATACTAAATAATACTAAATTGTTTATAGGGTCAATATAAGTAATATAATATAAGCCTTTCCACAGGAGTATCTTTTCATATTTTTCCAAAAATAATACAAACAGCCAATAGCATATTACAAAGTTATCCCCCTCACTGGGGGAAATTCCGGGAGGAAAAACGGGCAAGCACCGGGGTGAGTCTTCCGGTATTCATTCCTACTGTATCATTTATTATGAGCAGCAAAATGACTAAAGACTAAAGGAACGCTACCCAGGCTAAGACTAAAGGAATGCTACCCAGGCTAAGACTAAAGGAATGCTACCCAGGCTAAGACTAAAGGAATGCTACCCAGGCTAAGACTAAAGGAATGCTACCCAGGCTAAGACTAAAGGAATGCTACCCAGGCTAAGACTAAAGGAATGCTACCCAGGCTAAGACTAAAGGAATGCTACCCAGGCTAAGACTAAAGGAATGCTACCCAGGCTAAGACTAAAGGAATGCTACCCAGGCTAAGACTAAAGGAATGCTACCCAGGCTAAGACTAAAGGAATGCTACCCAGGCTAAGACTCTCTCAGAGATGAGTGTTCTCTGTGCCCCCTCCAGGTATGGCCTCCATGACGGTGCCCGTCTACATGGCGGAGATGTCTCCAGCCCACCTGCGAGGCCAGCTGGTCACCGTCAACACGCTCTTCATCACCGGGGGGCAGTTCTGTGCCAGCGTGGTGGACGGGGCGTTCAGCTACCTGGAGCCCCACGGCTGGAGGTACAGTATTATGTACAGTATTATGATGTATGTGTAATGTGTGCGTCTTCTATCGGTAGATAAAGTTCAATACTAGTAGCAGAATCCGTTGGAGTTCCAACCATACCTACCTATCTAATATTGGAGTCACTACTATCTGCACACACACACACGCACACACGCACACCACCCCTTGTCGCCAGGGGGCGACTGTGGCTCAGGAGGTAGAGCGGGTCGTCCAATGATCCATGGGTCTGCGGTTCGAATCCCGCCTCCTCCTCCTCCTGTCTACATGCCGAAGTGTCCTTGGGCAAAGACACTGAACCCCACATTGCTCCCGATGTGCTGGTTGGTACCTTGCATGGCTTCCGCCGCAATCGGTGTATGAATGTGTGTGTGAATGGGTGAATGTAATGCACAATCTATGTAAAGGTGTGTGAATGTGTGTGTGAATGGGTGAATGTAATGCACAGTCTATGTAAAGGTGTGTGAATGTGTGTGTGAATGGGTGAATGTAATGTACAATCTATGTAAAGGTGTGTGAATGTGTGTGTGAATGGGTGAATGTAATGCACAGTCTATGTAAAGGTGTGTGAATGTGTGTGTGAATGGGTGAATGTAATGCACAATCTATGTAAAGGTGTGTGAATGTGTGTGTGAATGGGTGAATGTAATGTACAATCTATGTAAAGGTGTGTGAATGTGTGTGTGAATGGGTGAATGTAATGCACAGTCTATGTAAAGGTGTGTTAATGTGTGTGAATGGGTGAATGTAAAGCGCCTTGGATAAAGGCGCTATATAAATGCATCATCTTTGATTGATTGATTGAAATATTTATTAACAGTTTTACAGTACATTTTAAGCACAAACTCAATACAAAGACTTTTAACTGTGAGTGGACGACCCAATTAAGCATTACACTTGTTTACAACAGGGTCCACATTGTTCAATTCATCAAAACATTTAGAGACGTACAAATAGACACTTCTATGTAGCTAAAGAACAGAACAGGAATTCATCATATAGGAAGCAAAAAAGGGAAAAGATACATATACCGTCCACTCCCCCGAACCAGTGAAGCTCTTCCTCTAACAGGATGTTCCTGTTGTCCTCTAGGTACTAACAGGATGTTCCTGTGTCCTCTAACAGGATGTTCCTGTTGTCCTCTAGGTACTAACAGGATGTTCCTGTGTCCTAACAGGATGTTCCTGTGTCCTCTAACAGGATGTTCCTGTGTCCTCTAACAGGATGTTCCTGTGTCCTCTAACAGGATGTTCCTGTGTCCTCTAACAGGATGTTCCTGTGTCCTCTAACAGGATGTTCCTGTGTCCTCTAACAGGATGTTCCTGTGTCCTCTAACAGGATGTTCCTGTGTCCTAACAGGATGTTCCTGTGTCCTTTAACAGGATGTTCCTGTGTCCTAACAGGATGTTCCTGTGTCCTCTAACAGGATGTTCATGTGTCCTAACAGGATGTTCCTGTGTCCTAACAGGATGTTCCTTTGTCCTCTAACAGGATGTTCCTGTGTCCTCTAGGTACATGCTGGGCCTGTCGGTGGTCCCTGCGTTGCTGCAGTTCGCCGGCTTCCTCTTCCTGCCGGAGAGTCCTCGCTGGCTGCTTCAGAAGGGCCGCGACGAGGAGGCCAGGAGCGTCCTGGAGCGCATCAGAGGAGGAGGAGGAGCTGAGGAGGAGTACCGCGCCATCAGGACCAGCTTAGAGGAAGAGGAGAAGGAGGCGGGGGGAGGTGAGGAGGAGGAGGAGGAAGAGGAGGAGGAGGAGGGCGGAGGTGAGGAGGAAGAGGAGGAGGAGGAGGAGGGGGGAGGTGAGGAGGAGGAGGAGGAGGAGCTGAGGAGGAGTACCGCGCCATCAGGACCAGCTTAGAGGAAGAGGAGAAGGAGGCGGGGGGAGGTGAGGAGGAGGAAGAGGAGGAGGAGGGGGGGGGGGGAGGAGGAGGAGGAGGAGGAAGAGGAGGTGAGGAGGAGGAGGAGGAGGAGGAGGAGCTGAGGAGGAGTACCACGCCATCAGGACCAGCTTAGAGGAAGAGGAGAAGGAGGCGGGGGGAGGAGGAGGAGGAGGAGGAGGAGGAGGAGGAGGAGGAGGGGGGAGGTGACGGCTTTCTACACCAATACCTGCAGGGTCATATAATTCTTCTGCACATATTGATCGTCAGGACCGCCGTGCCCGTGTGTTGAAACACCCTCCACTTGTACCAATTTATTCTGTGTGTTTGAGTTGGATGTCCCTGGTCTAGAGGGCATCACACCGTAAGCCGTTAACTGATTGCCGCCCTGTCGTAGCCTGACTATCAGACTGGAGCTTTCTTCAAGCTTCAGTCTGACATTGTCTCCTGTCTGTCTGAGCCATTTCAAGGGGGAGGGGATTAGACTTTCCCTCAACCAATGGTAGCCATTTTTGTTATTTTTCCCTCCTTCCTCATGTGTGTTGCGCTGTGTGATGACGCTGAAAACGGGCCTCGGCTCTGATTGGTTGTTCGTTAGACCCACCCCCACCACCGATTCTCATTGGATAATAATTTTTTGTATACCGAAGAAATTATAGGTTCACATTAGGGCTGTGAATCTTTGGGTGTCCCACGATTCGATTCGATTCCGATTCTTGGGGTCACGATTCGATTAAAAATCTTTTTTTTTCGATTCTATGATTCTCGATTCTCCAAAAACGATTTTTTTATTTATTCAAATGATTTTTTTTCCAGATTCGAAACTATTCTCTATTCAAAATGATTCTTGATTCAATACATAGGATTTCATCACAATCTACTCCAGCCAACTGAAGTGATTAACTTGAAAATGACTGAAGACATGATGTTTACTGTAAGGGTGAGGGTTAGGGTGAGCTTACATTTCATATTATAAACACCATGTAGTGATATGACTGAAGACATGATGTTTACTGTAAGGGTGAGGGTTAGGCTGAGCTTACATTTCATATTATAAACACCATGTAGTGATATGACTGAAGACATGATGTTTACTGTAAGGGTGAGGGTTAGGCTGAGCTTACATTTCATATTATAAACACCATGTAGTGATATGACTGAAGACATGATGTTTACTGTAAGGGTGAGGGTTAGGCTGAGCTTACATTTCATATTATAAACACCATGTAGTGATATGACTGAAGACATGATGTTTACTGTAAGGGTGAGGGTTAGGGTGAGCTTACATTTCATATTATAAACACCATGTAGTGATATGACTGAAGACATGATGTTTACTGTAAGGGTGAGGGTTAGGCTGAGCTTACATTTCATATTATAAACACCATGTAGTGAAAACTCCTGTAACTAACCAGAAATAAAATCTAAAAAAAAATTAAAAAAAATCTTTTTTTGGAAATTATGAATCGATTTTGAATCGTTCATAACGGGAATCGCCACCCCTAGTTCACATGCAGCGCAACACCAGACCACCAGATGCAGTCCACTCAGAGAGTGGGCGGGTCTTTGGGCTGGATCCAGGCTAGCTCTGTGGTACGGTTTACCTCAACAGGCGGGCTGATCATCTGGCGCATGCTGAGACACGCCCCCACACGCAGGGCGCTCACGGTGGGCTGTGGGCTCCAGATGTTCCAACAGCTGTCTGGCATCAACACCGTCATGTATGTACAGTATACTGAGATCAGATTTTAAAAATGTGACTAAATTTGACTGCCATTGCATTTTTTTGAATTTTCGTTTTTCTTTTTCATGTCATGTGAAACTAAAGCAGGGAATCGTAGCTTCAAATTGACATAGTGGTTGTTCAGTTTGACCCACCGGTTGAGAAAACAGGCTTAAAAGGTTCACTTCTGTGAACTCTAACATTACAATAGCTACATGTTTTGACACTTATTTCAGACATGCTCTAGTATGTGAAGAGTGCCTGTGCTATAAAAACACATAAAAATAAAAAAAAGTTTTTCTCCTCCGGTGAAAAGCTGGAATTTGCGAGATGGCAGTCTCTCAGTCAAATCTGGTCACAATTGTCTTCTACATCCTGACAGTTTTCTGTGTGAATGCATGAATGTAATGCACAATCTACATAGGTGTGTGAATGTGTGCGAATGGGTGAATTTACCACAGCGCCACCGTTCTGTCTCCTCAGGTACTACAGCGCCACCATCCTCCAGATGGCGGGCGTGCGAGACAACCGGCGAGCCATCTGGATGGCCTCGGCCACCGCCGCCACCAACTTCCTGTTCACCCTGGTGGGGGTGTGGCTCGTGGAGAGGGTGGGCCGCAGGAAGCTGACGCTGGCCAGCCTTTTAGGTCTGTGTGCTTCTGATTATATTTATATATATATATATATATATATATATATATGATTCTGATTCATGATTCTGATTATATTTATATATATATATATATATATATATATATATATATATATATATATATGTATATATATATATATATCTATTATAACATTAGTAAAGTTGTCACGTGGCGAAAAAGTGTGGCCTCTAACCAATGAAAAGATGTGGCTGTGGCCATCAGCCAATCAAAAGATGTGGCCAGCCCCTCCCCTTCTGCCCAGACACACAACACAGGAACGGCTGCTGTAATGTGATCTCCCTCTCCGCACTCCGCAGAGAAACCTCGCCTCACGGAAGGGGGAATAGTCGCCTAACCATTTAGCTTATTCCTTCTAAATCTCTGTATTTAAAATATAGCTCGCTCAGCGAATGTCTTAGTTACATTAACATTGTTCTTAGAAAGTACTTGGTTTGTGCCTAACTACTATGATTGAGTCTACACTGCTTGAGTCTGAAGGTTCTGGAGGTTCACTCCAAAGGAACAGCAATGTCCGTGTTCACCTACAGTATGTGCCCATGTGTCCGCCTATATGTGTTGGTTTAATGAGCACCAGTCCATGACTATGAGTACCAGTAGGGGGCGCTGTTGTGCCAGAAACAGAGAGAGGGATATTGCTGCACTGTTGCCTGCTAATGAGAGAGAGAGAGAGAGAGAGAGAGAGAGAGAGAGAGAGAGGGCCTCAGTCTGATGGTTCTGTGTGTTTCTCCTCCAGGTACCGGCCTCAGTCTGATGGTTCTGGCATCGGGCTTCCTCCTCTCAGCCCAGAACTCTCCACCAGTCACCCTGCACCCCGTTGGTCCCCTAGTCAACTCCACCTGCTCGCTATACGGGTCAGAACACATCAGAACACTCATCAGAACACTCACATTACTCCAGTTTTGGCTTCATTGAACTGGCTTCTGGTTGTTTTTACTTGTTTATAAAGCTCTCAATGGTTTCGCACCTTCCTACCTACATGACTGTCTGTCTAAATATGTCCCAAACCTTCCTACCTACATGACTGTCTGTCTAAATATGTCCCAAACCTTCCTACCTACATGACTGTCTGTCTAAATATGTCCCAAACCTTCCTACCTACATGACTGCCTGCCTAAATATGTCCCAAACCTTCCTACCTACATGACTGCCTGCCTAAATATGTCCCAAACCTTCCTACCTACATGACTGCCTGTCTAAATATGTCCCAAACCTTCCTACCTACATGACTGCCTGCCTAAATATGTCCCAAACCTTCCTACCTACATGACTGCCTGTCTAAATATGTCCCAAACCTTCCTACCTACATGACTGCCTGTCTAAATATGTCCCAAACCTTCCTACCTACATGACTGCCTGTCTAAATATGTCCCAAACCTTCCTACCTACATGACTGCCTGTCTAAATATGTCCCAAACCTTCCTACCTACATGACTGCCTGTCTAAATATGTCCCAAACCTTCCTACCTACATGACTGTCTGCCTAAATATGTCCCAAACCTTCCTACCTACATGACTGCCTGCCTATATATGTCCCAAACCTTCCTACCTACATGACTGCCTGTCTAAATAATTGTCCCAAACCTTCCTACCTACATGACTGCCTGCCTAAATATGTCCCAAACCTTCCTACCTACATGACTGCCTGTCTAAATAATTGTCCCAAACCTTCCTACCTACATGACTGCCTGTCTAAATATGTCGGTGTTGCGTTGTTTTGTGTGTCCCCAGGTCACTGTTCTTCTACTGAGAGGTGTTGCGTTATTTTGTGTCCCCCAGGTCACTGTTCTTCTACTGAGAGGTGTTGCATTGTTTTGTGTCCCCCAGGTCACTGTTCTTCTACTGAGAGGTGTTGCGTTATTTTGTGTCCCCCAGGTCACTGTTCTTCTACTGAGAGGTGTTGCATTGTTTTGTGTCCCCCAGGTCCTGTTCTTCTACTGAGAGGTGTTGCATTGTTTTGTGTCCCCCAGGTCCTGTTCTTCTACTGAGAGGTGTTGCATTGTTTTGTGTCCCCCAGGTCCTGTTCTTCTACTGAGAGGTGTTGCGTTGTCTTGTGTCCCCCAGGTCCTGTTCTTCTACTGAGAGGTGTTGCGTTGTTTTGTGTCCCCCAGGTCACTGTTCTTCTACTGAGAGGTGTTGCATTGTTTTATGTCCCCCAGGTCACTGTTCTTCTACTGAGAGGTGTTGCGTTGTTCTGTGTCCCCCCAGGTCACTGTTCTTCTACTGAGAGGTGTTGCGTTGTCTTGTGTCCCCCCAGGTCACTGTTCTTCTACTGAGAGGTGTTGCGTTGTCTTGTGTCCCCCCAGGTCACTGTTCTTCTACTGAGAGGTGTTGCGTTGTTCTGTGTCCCCCCAGGTCACTGTTCTTCTACTGAGAGGTGTTGCGTTGTCTTGTGTCCCCCCAGGTCACTGTTCTTCTACTGAGAGGTGTTGCGTTGTTTTGTGTCCCCCAGGTCACTGTTCTTCTACTGAGAGGTGTTGCATTGTTTTATGTCCCCCAGGTCACTGTTCTTCTACTGAGAGGTGTTGCATTGTTTTGTGTCCCCCCCAGGTCCTGTTCTTCTACTGAGAGGTGTTGCGTTGTTCTGTGTCCCCCCAGGTCCTGTTCTTCTACTGAGAGGTGTTGCGTTGTTCTGTGTCCCCCCAGGTCCTGTTCTTCATGCATTCTGGACCCCGGCTGTGGCTTCTGTTACCGCGAAAACGGCACCGACGTATCGGACTGCTCCTGCATCCCCGTCAGTGGAGAGACCACCGAACGCGCTGCCTGGGGCCGGTGTTCCAACCAGACGGCCTCCAGCCAGGGCCCGTTCTGGGCCTACAACTACTGTCCCACCTCCTACTCCTGGCTGGTGCTGCTCGGTCTCGTCCTCTACCTGGCCTGCTTTGCACCTGGTCCGTAACGCCGCGTCCTTTCATTATAGAGCACCGAAGTCTGACGTCACTTCCAGTAGAGGGCGCCAGTCCCCAGGTTCATGTATTTTTTTAGTTGCATTGAAATCGCCATAGGAGGATTTTTAGAATGCTTCATATAAGAACTGTGTTTGAAAAATAAACATGTCATCCCGGCCGCTTCACTCATATGGATATGAAGAATCAACTGACGCTAATGTTACTGCTACTGAATTCGTTAGATTTTCGCTAGAAACAGACTGTATCATATATGAGTGACTGACTGTAGCAAACGATACAGAGACACCTCCCTGACAATATAACGATACAGAGACACCTCCCTGACAATATAACGATACAGAGACACCTCCCTGACAATATAACGACACAGAGACACCTCCCTGACAATATAACGATACAGAGACACCTCCCTGACAATATAACGACACAGAGACACCTCCCTGACAATATAACGATACAGAGACACCTCCCTGACAATATAACGATACAGAGACACCTCCCTGACAATATAACGACACAGAGACACCTCCCTGACAATACAACGACACAGAGACACCTCCCTGACAATATAACGACACAGAGACACCTCCCTGACAATATAACGATACAGAGACACCTCCCTGACAATATAACGATACAGAGACACCTCCCTGACAATATAACGATACAGAGACACCTCCCTGACAATATAACGACACAGAGACACCTCCCTGACAATATAACAATACAGAGACACCTCCCTGACAATATAACAATACAGAGACACCTCCCTGACAATATAACGATACAGAGACACCTCCCTGACAATATAACGATACAGAGACACCTCCCTGACAATATAACGATACAGAGACACCTCCCTGACAATATAACGATACAGAGACACCTCCCTGACAATATAACGATACAGAGACACCTCCCTGACAATATAACGATACAGAGACACCTCCCTGACAATATAACGACACAGAGACACCTCCCTGACAATATAACGATACAGAGACACCTCCCTGACAATATAACGATACAGAGACACCTCCCTGACAATATAACGACACAGAGACACCTCCCTGACAATATAACGATACAGAGACACCTCCCCGACAATATAACGACACAGAGACACCTCCCTGACAATATAACGATACAGAGACACCTCCCCGACAATATAACGACACAGAGACACCTCCCTGACAATATAACGACACAGAGACACCTCCCTGACAATATAACGATACAGAGACACCTCCCTGACAATATAACGACACAGAGACACCTCCCTGACAATATAACGATACAGAGACACCTCCCTGACAATATAACGACACAGAGACACCTCCCTGACAATATAACGATGCAGAGACACCTCCCCGACAATATAACGACACAGAGACACATCCCTGACAATATAACGATACAGAGACACCTCCCTGACAATATAACGACACAGAGACACCTCCCTGACAATATAACGATACAGAGACACCTCCCTGACAATATAACGATACAGAGACACCTCCCTGACAATATAACGATACAGAGACACCTCCCTGACAATATAACGATACAGAGACACCTCCCTGACAATATAACGACACAGAGACACCTCCCTGACAATATAACGACACAGAGACACCTCCCTGACAATATAACGACACAGAGACACCTCCCTGACAATATAACGATACAGAGACACCTCCCTGACAATATAACGATACAGAGACACCTCCCTGACAATATAACGACACAGAGACACCTCCCTGACAATATAACGATACAGAGACACCTCCCCGACAATATAACGACACAGAGACACCTCCCTGACAATATAACGATACAGAGACACCTCCCTGACAATATAACGATACAGAGACACATCCCTGACAATATAACGACACAGAGACACCTCCCTGACAATATAACGATACAGAGACACCTCCCCGACAATATAACGACACAGAGACACCTCCCTGACAATATAACGATACAGAGACACCTCCCTGACAATATAACGACACAGAGACACCTCCCTGACAATATAACGACACAGAGACGCCTCCCTGACAATATAACGATACAGAGACACCTCCCTGACAATATAACGACACAGAGACACCTCCCTGACAATATAACGATACAGAGACACCTCCCTGACAATATAACGACACAGAGACACCTCCCTGACAATATAACGATACAGAGACACCTCCCTGACAATATAACGACACAGAGACACCTCCCTGACAATATAACGATACAGAGACACCTCCCTGACAATATAACGATACAGAGACACCTCACTGACAATATAACGACACAGAGACACCTCCCTGACAATATAACGACACAGAGACACCTCCCTGACAATATAACGACACAGAGAAACCTCCCTGACAATATAACGATACAGAGACACCTCCCTGACAATATAACAACACAGAGACACCTCCCTGACAATATAATGATACAGAGACACCTCCCTGACAATATAACGACACAGAGACACCTCCCTGACAATATAACGATACAGAGACACCTCCCTGACAATATAACGACACAGAGACACCTCCCTGACAATATAACGATACAGAGATACCTCCCTGACAATATAACGATACAGAGACACCTCCCTGACAATATAATGATACAGAGATACCCCCCTGACAATATAACGATACAGAGACACCTCCCTGACAATATAACGACACAGTCAGAGACACCTCCCTGACAATATAATGATACAGAGACACCTCCCTGACAATATAACGATACAGAGACACCTCCCTGACAATATAACGACACAGAGACACCTCCCTGACAATATAACGACACAGAGACACCTCCCTGACAATATAACGATACAGAGACACCTCCCTGACAATATAACGATACAGAGACACCTCCCTGACAATATAACGATACAGAGACACCTCCCTGACAATATAACGATACAGAGACACCTCCCTGACAATAACGCAGAGACAGCTTGTTTATTTTTGGACCACAACGCTTATAGTAGACGATATTAAGATCACCCCATGTTATTCTCCATAGAGAAATTACTTCCGCGAACCAGGGGAATCGAAGGGATGAGCGAGTTACGTCAGGACTTCGGTGCTCTATTACTCTTTACTATTAGAGCACGCAGCTTGTATTAACCCCTCTATGCTCAGTACCTTTCCATAAGGATGCCAAGGCCTCTTTTACAAGGCGACCATCTCCAGATAAAACGTCAAAGTCCCGTTGCGTTCTCAATTTTTTTTATTGACCCTTTACACGAGAACGCACACATTATGAAAACGCTATAACGCTTTGTAGGCGAGGAGGGAGGCTTGTTCAGGAACGATATTATATCATATATAGCTTTGCATTAATGTAATAAACATATATGCGCTGTGAGCCAACGTGAGCCATTATGTCATTGATTGATTGATTGATTGAAATATTTATTAACAGTTTGTAGAATTTACAGTACATTTTAAGCACAAACTCAATACAAAGACTGTCAACTGTGAGTGGACGACCCAATTAAGCATTACACTTGTTTACAACAGGGTCCACATTGTTCAATTCATCAAAACATTTAAAGACATACAGACATTTCTATGTAGCTAAAGTACAGAAAGTCATAGGTTTTGCCGATTCACCGTTTTTCCTGTTTACATGCTCTTTTCTCCACCTATCCACTTTTCTCTCTCTCTCTCTCTCTGTCTCTGTCTCTCTGTCTCTCTCTCTCTGTGTCTGTCTGTCTGTCTGTGTCTCTCTCTCTCTCTCTCTCTCTCTCTCTCTCTCCCCCGTCCCCCCCAGGTATGGGTCCCATGCCGTGGACGGTGAACTCAGAGATCTACCCTCTGTGGGCGCGCAGCACCGGGAACGCCTGTTCAGCCGGAGTCAACTGGAGCTTCAACGTCCTGGTGTCTCTCACCTTCCTCCACGTGGCGGAGCACCTCACCTACTACGGTACTGTCTAGTTTAGTTTTAGTCATAGTGTCTTCAATAGTTTTCATTTAGTTTTAGTCACATTTTAGTCACCCAGAATGTTTTAGTGTTAGTCTAGTTTTAGTCGACTAAATATCGTGAGGTTTTAGTCCACTAAATCTGCAGTTGATTTAGTCGACTAAAATGTGTTTTGGCGGGCCTTGATGCCGTCGTAATGACAGATTTTTACACTTGCTGGAAAAATAGCCGATCTACAAGCTCACAACGCGTCGCAAGCTTGTAGATCAGCTATTTTCAGCATACAATCAAGTGTAAAATGACTTGAAATGAAAAGTCCCTTCCTAACATCTAGTCTAGTTTTTATTCGTTGACGAAATTGTCAGTATATTCAGTCTTAGTTTTAGTCACCATAGCTTAGTTTCCATTTAGTTTTCGTCAGTGGAAAAAGGTAGTCGACGAACATTTTTCGTCTTCGTTTTAGTCGACGAAAACAACTCTGGCAGGAAGAATATAGTATAGTATACTATAGCTAGAGTTCTACTGTGAACTACTACTAACTAACTACTACTAGAGTTACTGTGAACCTTTGTAGACAAACACAGTAGAATGTTTGCAAACATCATATAATGTTTACAAACATCGTACAATGTTTACAAACACAGTAGAATCTTTACAAACGCAGTAGAATGTTTACAAACACCGTATAATGTTTACAAACACAGTAGAATGTTTACAAACACCGTATAATGTTTACAAACATCGTACAATGTTTACAAACACAGTAGAATCTTTACAAACGCAGTAGCATGTTTACAAACACAGTATAATCTTTACAAACATCATATAATGTTAACAAACATCGTACAATGTTTACAAACACAGTAGAATCTTTACAAACGCAGTAGAATGTTTACAAACACCGTATAATGTTTACAAACACAGTAGAATGTTTACAGTTCACTGGACATCTGGGTTTAAAACATGCTACTGTGAACCTTTGTAGACAAACACAGTAGAATGTTTACAGTTCTCGGGCGTTCTTCCTGTATGTCATGTGTTGTAATTCCTCTAGGGGGCGTTCTTCCTGTATGTAAGTAGCCATAGGGCAGGAGCCTATCTCCTGTTTCTGTAGCCATGAGGCCCATAGGGCAGGAGCCTATCTCCTGTTTCTGTAGCCATGAGGCCCATAGGGGCAGGAGCCTATCTCCTGTTTCTGTAGCCATGAGGCCCATAGGGGCAGGAGCCTATCTCCTGTTTCTGTAGCCATGAGGCCCATAGGGGCAGGAGCCTATCTCCTGTTTCTGTAGCCATGAGGCCCATAGGGGCAGGAGCCTATCCTGTTTCTGTAGCCATGAGGCCCATAGGGGCAGGAGCCTATCCTGTTTCTGTAGCCATGAGGCCCATAGGGGCAGGAGCCTATCTCCTGTTTCTGTAGCCATGAGGCCCATAGGGGCAGGAGCCTATCTCCTGTTTCTGTAGCCGTGAGGCCCATAGGGGCAGGAGCCTATCTCCTGTTTCTGTAGCCATGAGGCCCATAGGGGCAGGAGCCTATCTCCTGTTTCTGTAGCCATGAGGCCCATAGGGGCAGGAGCCTATCTCCTGTTTCTGTAGCCATGAGGCCCATAGGGCAGGAGCCTATCTCCTGTTTCTGTAGCCATGAGGCCCATAGGGCAGGAGCCTATCTCCTGTTTCTGTAGCCATGAGGCCCATAGGGGCAGGAGCCTATCTCCTGTTTCTGTAGCCATGAGGCCCATAGGGGCAGGAGCCTATCTCCTGTTTCTGTAGCCATGAGGCCCATAGGGGCAGGAGCCTATCTCCTGTTTCTGTAGCCATGAGGCCCATAGGGGCAGGAGCCTATCCTGTTTCTGTAGCCATGAGGCCCATAGGGGCAGGAGCCTATCCTGTTTCTGTAGCCATGAGGCCCATAGGGGCAGGAGCCTATCTCCTGTTTCTGTAGCCATGAGGCCCATAGGGGCAGGAGCCTATCTCCTGTTTCTGTAGCCGTGAGGCCCATAGGGGCAGGAGCCTATCTCCTGTTTCTGTAGCCATGAGGCCCATAGGGGCAGGAGCCTATCTCCTGTTTCTGTAGCCATGAGGCCCATAGGGGCAGGAGCCTATCTCCTGTTTCTGTAGCCATGAGGCCCATAGGGCAGGAGCCTATCTCCTGTTTCTGTAGCCATGAGGCCCATAGGGGCAGGAGCCTATCTCCTGCTTCTGTAGCCATGAGGCCCATAGGGGCAGGAGCCTATCTCCTGTTTCTGTAGCCATGAGGCCCATAGGGGCAGGAGCCTGTCTCCTGTTTCTGTAGCCATGAGGCCCATAGGGGCAGGAGCCTATCTCCTGTTTCTGTAGCCATGAGGCCCATAGGGGCAGGAGCCTATCTCCTGTTTCTGTAGCCATGAGGCCCATAGGGCAGGAGCCTATCTCCTGTTTCTGTAGCCATGAGGCCCATAGGGCAGGAGCCTATCTCCTGTTTCTGTAGCCATGAGGCCCATAGGGGCAGGAGCCTATCTCCTGTTTCTGTAGCCATGAGGCCCATAGGGGCAGGAGCCTATCTCCTGTTTCTGTAGCCATGAGGCCCATAGGGGCAGGAGCCTATCTCCTGTTTCTGTAGCCGTGAGGCCCATAGGGGCAGGAGCCTATCTCCTGTTTCTGTAGCCATGAGGCCCATAGGGGCAGGAGCCTATCTCCTGTTTCTGTAGCCATGAGGCCCATAGGGGCAGGAGCCTATCTCCTGTTTCTGTAGCCATGAGGCCCATAGGGCAGGAGCCTATCTCCTGTTTCTGTAGCCATGAGGCCCATAGGGGCAGGAGCCTATCTCCTGCTTCTGTAGCCATGAGGCCCATAGGGGCAGGAGCCTATCTCCTGTTTCTGTAGCCATGAGGCCCATAGGGGCAGGAGCCTGTCTCCTGTTTCTGTAGCCATGAGGCCCATAGGGGCAGGAGCCTATCTCCTGTTTCTGTAGCCATGAGGCCCATAGGGGCAGGAGCCTATCTCCTGTTTCTGTAGCCATGAGGCCCATAGGGCAGGAGCCTATCTCCTGTTTCTGTAGCCATGAGGCCCACAGGCCAGGAGCCTATCTCCTGTTTCTGTAGCCATGAGGCCCATAGGGGCAGGAGCCTATCTCCTGTTTCTGTAGCCATAAGGCCCATAGGGGCAGGAGCCTATCTCCTGTTTCTGTAGCCATGAGGCCCATAGGGCAGGAGCCTATCTCCTGTTTCTGTAGCCATGAGGCCCATAGGGGCAGGAGCCTATCTCCTGTTTCTGTAGCCATGAGGCCCATAGGGGCAGGAGCCTATCTCCTGTTTCTGTAGCCATGAGGCCCATAGGGGCAGGAGCCTATCTCCTGTTTCTGTAGCCATGAGGCCCATAGGGGCAGGAGCCTATCTCCTGTTTCTGTAGCCATGAGGCCCATAGGGGCAGGAGCCTATCTCCTGTTTCTGTAGCCATGAGGCCCATAGGGGCAGGAGCCTATCTCCTGTTTCTGTAGCCATGAGGCCCATAGGGGCAGGAGCCTATCTCCTGTTTCTGTAGCGTGAGGCAGCTTGATGTACAAGTACACCCCCTGGACATGACGCTAGTATGTCGCAGGGACTTACCCCCCAATTCAACCCTTGATGCTGAGTGTCAAGCAGGGAGGCACTGGGTCCCATTTTTACAGTCTTTGGCCGGGGATCGAACCCCGACCTCCCAGTCTCAGGGCGGACACTCTAACCACAAGGCCACTGAGCTGGTTAATGTAATCCTCTATGTAATGTGTTGTATGTTTTCCTCCAGGGGCGTTCTTCCTCTACGCGGGCCTGGCGGGCCTGGGCCTCGTCTTCGTCCTGGGCTGCCTCCCGGAGACGAAGGGCCTCCGTCTGGAGGACATGGAGGACCTGTTCACCGGCCCGCTGTGCTCCCGCGGAGCCTCCGGCGGAGACGTTCCGTACAGCCGGGTAAAAGACCGCAACTAGTGGGAGTAGAACGGGATCCTGGTGTTGGGAAGGACGGGCTCCGATCTACCTGGTGTTGGGAAGAACGGGCTCCGATCGACCTGGTGTTGGGAGGGACGGGCTCCGATCTACCTGGTGTTGAGAGGGACGGGCTCCGATCTACCTGGTGTTGGGAAGAACGGGCTCCGATCTACCTGGTGTTGGGAAGAACGGGCTCCGATCTACGTGGTGTTGAGAGGGACGGGCTCCGATCTATCTGGTGTTGAGAGGGACGGGCTCCGATCTACCTGGTGTTGGGAAGAACGGGCTCCGATCTACGAGGTGTTGGGAAGAACGGGCTCCGATCTACGTGGTGTTGAGAGGGACGGGCTCCGATCTACCTGGTGTTGAGAGGGACGGGCTCCGATCTACCTGGTGTTGGGAAGAACGGGCTCCGATCTACCTGGTGTTGGGAAGAACGGGCTCCGATCTACCTGGTGTTGGGAAGAACGGGCTCCGATCTACCTGGTGTTGGGAAGAACGGGCTCCGATCTACCTGGTGTTGGGAAGAACGGGCTCCGATCTACCTGGTGTTGGGAAGAACGGGCTCCGATCTACCTGGTGTTGGGAGGGACGATGGGGGAAGTCCTCCGGTTGACGACCTCTCGTTCACAGCTCGGCCGTCATCCATTGGGAGTTGGTGTTTTCTCCTCTCTGCAGTGACCCCTCCATTGGTCAGCCTTGGTTTCTGTGTCACATCTTCTGGTGTTAGAAGGGTTGGCATGTCAGTAGCCTGGTGTTAGAAGGGTTGGCATGTCAGTAGACTGGTGTTAGAAGGGTTGCCTTTGTCAGTAGAATCCGGCAGAATCTGAACTTTGACCTTTGACCCAAACCTTCAATGTTCCAGCGCCGTCCCGGGTTCAGCCGAGTCCACTACGGAGCGGCGGGGTCAGAGGTCAGCGGCGTGGCCTACATCACTGTGAGTAGTGACCTCAACGGCTCCTCGTCCATTTAGTGGACCAATCGGTTTATTATGATGTGATGTCGTCCGTTAAGTGGACCAATCACCAATCAGTTTATTATGACGTGACGAGTGAAGTATGAATTGTCTGTTCCGTGTCCTCGTACTCTCACAGCTCCAGTGACGATGACCCAGTAAACGTCAACGACCTCGTCCATGGGGTCAGACACCATAGAGGTCATTCCATAGACCTTGTCCATGGGGACAGACACCATAGAGGTCATTCCATAGACCTCGTCCATGGGGTCAGTCAGACTCCATAGAGGTCATTCCATAGACCTCGTCCATGGGGTCAGTCAGACTCCATAGAGGTCATTCCATAGACCTCGTCCATGGGGACAGACTCCATAGAGGTCATTCCATAGACCTCGTCCATGGGGTCAGTCAGACTCCATAGAGGTCATTCCATAGACCTTGTCCATGGGGACAGACTCCATAGAGGTCATTCCATAGACCTCGTCCATGGGGTCAGTCAGACTCCATAGAGGTCATTCCATAGACCTTGTCCATGGGGTCAGACTCCATAGAGGTCATTCCATAGACCTCGTCCATGGGGACAGACTCCATAGAGGTCATTCCATAGACCTCGTCCATGGGGACAGACTCCATAGAGGTCATTCCATAGACCTTGTCCATGGGGACAGACTCCATAGAGGTCATTCCAGTGTCATTCAATTGCCACACAAAAAAAAGCATGTTTTTCTTTTCATTCCATTCACATGGATGGCTCTATCAGATAACTATATGTGACCAGATTTGACCGAGAGCCTGCCATCTCTCCAGCTTTTCACCAGAGGAGAAAAACTTGTTTTTTAATCCAAAATGAGTTAATAGCACAGGCAGACTCTTCACTTAATAGAGCATGTCTGAAACAAGTGTCAGAGCTGAAATTGACATATAAACATGTAGCTATAGGTGTAATGTTAGAGACCACAGAAGACATGTAAATATGAAATAAATGCTTAAACATGTAGCTATAGGTGTAATGTTAGAGTCCACAGAAGACATGTAAATATGAAATAAATGCTTAAACATGTAGCTAGGTGTAATGTTAGAGACCACAGAAGACATGTAAATATGAAATAAATGCTTAAACATGTAGCTATAGGTGTAATGTTAGAGACCACAGAAGACATGTAAATATGAAATAAATGCTTAAACATGTAGCTATAGGTGTAATGTTAGAGTCCACAGAAGTGAACCTTTTCAAGCCTGTTTTCTCAACTCTCTGTTTCTCTGCAACACATTACTCTATAAGCCATATCTCCAAAACTGGTGGGTCAAACTGAACAACCAATATGTCAATTTGAAGCTATGATTCCCTGCTTTCACATGACATGAAAAAAAGCGAAAATTAAAAAAAAAATCCAATGGCAGTCCCTCAGTCAAATGTAGTCACATAATTATGTTCTGTATGTTTCTATTATAGTGTGTGTGCACATGCATAAAGTGAGACAATCGAGGGGCAAAGTTTAACGCTGTTTAATGTCGTTTACGGCAATCAGATCTGTGTCCGTCTGGGTGGATGTAGGGGGGGGGGCTGTAAAGGGGGGGGGGGATATATGTGAATAATTGCTTTGAAAATACTATGTTGTGAAGAAAAATCAATAAAAATATGTAAAAATAAATAAAAAGTTTTTGGCCACTCAGTAAGGCCTCACTCCCACGTAAGACACATTTGTGTAAGTATGTCTGTAAGTAAATATTACATTATTATTATATATACTTATACATATATTAATATAATATATATTATATATAATAATATATAGTAATACTATTACATTACTATTCTGTAAGTAAGTAAGTAAGTACATTTTATTTATAGAGCACCTTTGGAAACAAGGTTACAAAGTTCAACAGTTTAACAGTTTAACAGGTTAAACTAAAACAATCAGGTTAAACAAACATAGTAGTAAAATAATGCAGGATATATATATATATATATATATATATACACAAACATGAACATACACATGCGTTTTGTAGTTCTATTTTTAACTATTTGTTTGGGTTTGAAGTATTCTGGTCTCTGGCGTGCTGGTGTGTTGATTCCTTTTAGCTTGCTCTGTTCCAGATAGTCTTTAAGATTTTAGTTTTTTCTGTAGGCAGATATAATCATTTTTTTTAATTATTATTTTTTAAGTTTCGTTAAAACCGACTGCACGGTTCAGCCAAAACTGCCATTTTTTTGGCAGAAGGAGAAGGAAAAAATATATAACAATAACAATAGAAGACCAAGTCCTTTCAGGACTGCTTGGTCCTTTAAATAAAAAAAGATCATAGAAATAAATATACAATAAAGAGAGTTCCACCATGTTCAGTTTGGAACATACAGACACAGGTTTGTGTTTCCACCGCATTGTGTTGGACGGAACAATTGTCATTGTTTGATGCCTAGCTGAATGGTTAGAGAGCCTGTCTGGAGAGAAGGAGTCTCCTGAGGTTTGAATCTCAGTAAGAGATGCTGAGAGGTGGCTCACCATCAGGTGGGATGAGATGTTGATCCATCATTTCTTGATCTTTCTGCTGTTCCTTCGTCTGGAATGTGGTCTCGGTTCTTATTGTTGTTGTCGTTGGTTGCCAGGGCTGCTAGTTCCCACCTGATGTTGTGTGGGAGTTCTGATTGGTCCAGAGCGTACTGAATAACTTCTAGCTTACATAACGTCTTAAGACAAGGACTGAAGTCTAAGATGAACAGCTCATCAGAGATAGGGTAAACTGCTTTGTATCCTCCAAAGAGGATGATACGATCTCCCACAATGCAACAGCACATACCATGCATTGGACATGGTCCTTTCCCCTTGGGCTCAACCTTCTTCCAGGAGAAGGTCTCTGGACTGAATTTCCACACATCATTGAAGGTCTGGTTACCGTTCCGGCCACCAAATATGTACAGCTCTCCATTGTAGGTAAATGCTGAATGATAACAGCGTCCTTCTGGTAGAAGTTGTGCAGAAGGTGTGTCCAGCCAGGCGTTTGTCTCTGTGTCAAACACTCTGATGCTGTTGTAGACCTCCTGGTACCCCCTCCCACCCCCGAATACAAACATCTTGGTACCAATGATGGTGGCAGAGTGAGCTGATGAATCAGGAGGTGGAGTTCCTCTGGTGTTAATTAAAGTCCAGACCATTGTGCTGGTGTCCAACTTGTACATGTCATTAGTGTATCCAGTCAGCTGGGTGTCTCCTCCATGGATAAACATGACCTTCTCCAACACACAGGCTGAGTGGTTTCTCCTCTCCTCTGGAACAGTCCCAGAAACCCTGGGTTGGAACCATCTGTGGGCGTCGACATCAAATGCATAAAGCACATTGCAGTGAGGATAGCCTCCCCAGATGTAGACTGTATCTTCAACCAACACAGCTGTGTGACCCCAGCATCTGGATGGAACCTCAAGGTCACCGTCTCCTCTTCCTGGTTCCACTGGAGGTAACTTCTTCCAGCATAAAGACACTGTGTTGAAGACATGGACAACCATCTGTTCCATGTTGTTGAAGGTCCCTCCATCACAGTAGCCTCCAAAGGAATACAGTTTGTTCCTCACTGCTACAGCAGCATGAGAGACTCGCTTTGGTCCTCCTGCTTTGGAAACGGTCCAAGACAACATCACTCTCTGTCTGTCTGTCTGTCTGTCTGTCTGTCTGTCTGTCTGTCTCTCTTCTCTCTCTCGACGTCTACAGTCATTTTCAACACGGTGCATCATCTTATATCTTCTGGTGTGAAATCACACGAGACACAAACTGTTGCCATGCACACCTCAACGACGCCAATTAGTGCAGCTGTTCTTCATCTGTGGAGATTTAGGCACATATAGTGTGACATGCTGACCGACAATGAAAGAAACATGTTCCACTTCCACTCACAATTTAGGTGGCTTTTAAAATTCAATATTCCTTCATTAAAAAATATGATTGGCACCTCATAAGTGTAAATATGTAAGTGTAAGTATAAAGCTACAATTGAAAGCTGCTACTGCAGTGATTTTATCACGTTGTTCAATGCGTTTCTGCGTTTGTGTGCACCGCGATATCTCTCCGATATCTGTCCGATATCTCTGTCGGAGTCCGATATCTCAGGCCCCCCTCTACCTCTCTGAACTCATCAACCGCCATGTCCCCTCCCGCTCCCTCAGGTCAAGCACTGCCAACCAACTGGAACCCCACAAATCCAACAAACGGACATGGGGAGACAGACCGGGCCTTCGCAGTGGCTGCCCCTTCTCTCTGGAACTCACTCCCAACCCACATCAGAGCTGCCCCCCCCCCCACCTTCCAAATGTTCAAAAGCACACTCAAAACCCACCTTTTCAAACTGGCTTTCCCTACATAACCCCCCCCCCACACACACACACACACACACGCACACACACACACACACACCCTTCTTGTTTGCCCCTCTTTTGAGTTTTTATTCCTAGTTTTTAACCTTTTAAACCTTTTACATTTTTTTTCTAATAAATATGTCTGTATTTCTTTCTGTAAAGCGACTTTGGGTACCTAGAAAAGCGCTATATAAATCGTCTATATTATTATTATTATTATTACGGACCGAGTAGTGTGGCCGGGGCCTTTAGAAATGAGGACTGCATGTCTGAATCCATACGTCTCCATCTTGTTTAGACATGAGGACTGCATGTCTGAATCCATACGTCTCCATCATGTCTGAATCCATACGTCTCCATCATGTCTGAATCCATACGTCTGTACGTACGTATGAATGACTGCATGTCTGAATCCAAACGTCTCCATCATGTCTGAATCCAAACGTCTCCATCTTGTTTTGTGTCTGAATCCAAACGTCTCCATCTTGTTTTGTGTCTGAATCCAAACGTCTCCATCTTGTTTTGTGTCTGAATCCATACGTCTCCATCTTGTTTTGATTAATTTGTGCATAATGAGTGTTTCCACATCATTCTCACTTCCACACCATCTGTCAGCTGGCCCCCGCCTTTCTGGAGGAAAAATAACACTCACAGATGATTGGCTGAGGGGCCAAGTCACGTGACTTGGCTACTAATGTACACATCAACCCCAACGATGTGCACGTGCTGTGTGAGCGCACGTCTGCTGCCCAGGGACCAATTAACAAGGAAGACATCCCCAATCAATCCACCACAATGTGTGCGTGCGTGCGCGCGTGCGTGCGTGTCTGAGTGTGTCAACATGGCTATGGCTGGTTTAACTCACTGGAAGCAATTGACAGACAGACAGACAGACAGACAGACAGAGTGACAGACAGACAGACAGACAGACTGTTCATATGTAGCTCTGCTACGAGAACAAAATATTCTTTAGTTTTTTGTTTTTTTTTATGCAGCAATGAATAAACATTTTGTTGTATCCTACATGTAAATATCCCCCCTCCCCCCCCGCCCAATCAAGGTCAGAACAAGACAAATAAAACAAAGACAGACAGTATACAAGACAGTGAAAGTAATCAGTAAACTAGTATTGAAAGTACAAATATTCTTTAGTTTTGAGAGATGCTAAATTGCTTGAGGTGGAAAAATGGTTTTCACGGTGTGTTCTTATTTTTGTATATATATATATATATATATATATATATATATATATATATATATATATATATATATATATATAATGTTGTCTGTTTGGAATGGAGCCTGATCGAGTCCAACTACAAATCAAGTTGATTGATCGAATACTAGCCTGAGCTAATTTGCGCACGCCCCGATTGGATCTCATCGATCTGTCCGTCACCCCCGGCCCCTCCTCCTCTCCCCCCTAGTGCAGCGCTACGTCACATCATTTGGAGCGACGCCCACCCGGAAGGGTTGACTCCTCCCACTTTTAGACCAGAGCGGCCAATGCGTTCCTCCAGGCTTTACATTTAGACCAGAGCGGCCAATGCGTTCCTCCAGGCTTTACATTTAGACCAGAGCGGCCAATGCGTTCCTCCAGGCTTTACATTTAGACCAGAGCGGCCAATGCGTTCCTCCAGGCTTTACATTTAGACCAGAGCGGCCAATGCGTTCCTCCAGGCTTTACATTTAGACCAGAGCGGCCAATGCGTTCCTCCAGGCTTTACATTTAGACCAGAGCGGCCAATGCGTTCCTCCAGGCTTTACATTTAGACCAGAGCGGCCAATGCGTTCCTCCAGGCTTTACATTTTTGCACCAACAAAAATGAAAGCCTGGTACCGAGGCTAAATGAAAGCCTGGTACCGAGGCTAAATGAAAGCCTGGTACCGAGGCTAAATGAAAGCCTGGTACCGAGGCTAAATGAAAGCCTGGTACCGAGGCTACTTGAATACTAATGGTCCGGAACCCCTTTTGGTGGTTTAGTCATTAGTTTATACTTAGTTTATTAGTAGTTTAATTTAGTTTAGTTTAATAGTTTATTAGTTTATACTTTAGCAGTTCACCCTGACACTGAGGATTTACTGTACGAGTCCGACCTGTATTAACCCATTCTGACCTGAGATCAGATTAAAAAAATGTCTATTACATCCTGACAGTTTCATTATTAACCCATTCTGACCTGAGATCAGATTTTAAAAAAATGTCAGTCGCTCTTCGATTTTTCAAAAATAGCAGACCTACAAGCTCGTGGCGCGCCACTCGGTGGCGCGCTACGAGCTTGTAGATCTGCTATTTTTCAATAGCTAAAGCATAATATGATGCCAACACCAAAATGGGTTCCCGTTCAGAATGGGTTAAAATGACAACTTTTTTTTTTTTCAACCAAGGTTCATGTTTTAGGTTGTTATTATAGAAACTAAAAGGTGAGTGTTCATTTTTTTTTAATTTGCTGCTTTCTTTCGTTTTAGGGATTTTAGCTGTTTTTGACAGGGGGGCGGGGGCAATCGAGCATGGGGCTAAATATGTATTTTTTAACACAATTTTATGGTGATTTATGGTTTACTATAGTCCTAATAAACGCCAGGAAATTACATCTGGCCACAGAAGATCACAGGATCTACTGAATGTGAAGGTAGCCTACTGGGGGAAGGCTTATACTGTAGGCTCAATATGACAGTTTGTCACAGATCTGATCTGATTAACCCATTCTGACCCGAGATCAGATTTTAAAAATGTCAGTCTTTCTTCGACTTTTCAAAAATAGCAGATCTACAAGCTCGTAGCGCGCCACTCGGTGGCGCGCTACGAGCTTGTAGATCTGCTATTTTTCAATAGCTAAAGCATGACATGATGCCGACACCAAAATGGGTTCCCGTTCAGAATGGGTTAAAATAATGTTTAAAGGTAGCAGCTCTGCTTACATGAAAATGGTATCGATATCATTAGGAATAGTTTTCATTTAGTCACATTTTAGTCGCCTGGAATATTTTACTGTTAGTCTAGTTTTAGTCGAGGAAATGTCGATTTTACACTTGCTGAAAATAGCTGATCTACAAGCTCACAACCAGTGTTGGGTGTAACGGCGCTATTAATAACAACGTTATGTAACGGACTACTTTTATTGGTAACGGAATAAACTAACTAGTTAGTTTTGCAATATAGTAGTTAGTTACTTAGTTACTTTTCCAAAAAAGTAATCCCGTTATTATAATGTGTCCCTGTTCATTCTGTTGGCAAGATTTAAAAGTAATAAAGCCCCGACTGCCTGCGGAGTTTATTTCTCCTGCCTTCTGTGTGATTTATCCTTCCAAGCCCACTATACCATGTAATATACATCCTGCGTCTACTACATCCTGTAGTTCACTTAAGAAATAAAAGTATTGTTACATGCAGATTTTATTTTGAAGAGGAAGAGGAAGTTGTTTCGGTTGTAGCCAGCTATGGTAGTGGTGCCGGGTGGTATAGTGGAATAATACAAACAACATGCTTTTAGCCAAAATTCATAAAAACCGCATGCGTCTATGACTTAAACAATGTAGGCTAAACACTTTGGAATTACGTTAAACATGGTATATCCTCCGTGGCAGCGTCATTAGGTGAGTACTAGTAAATTAATTGTTAAGTTTCATAGTATCACTCATCATCATCAACAGGCTGTTGTCGATGCCCCCCAAAATGAACAGGTTACACAGCCTACAGGATTCGCATTATGTTACTGTCACTGCCTGCAAGGATGACCGCCGTGCCATTTCTTATAAACTATCTAATTCATACGTGGGTCGTCGTGGGTACACGTGGAGTTGTTGTTATTGTTGTTCATGCGCCACGGTGCGCGGCGTGCCATGGAGAGGGCATCAGAGCGCAGCGCAACAGCCTTATGGTATTGTCTGTACTCTCTGCACTAGCTCTTTCTGTCCAGTCCTATACGTATACGTGTATAGGCTGGCGATTGTGGCGACTTATATTGGTTAATAAAGAGAGAGCTGTAAAGGGGATATTGTCTATGGTCAGTTCATGGTGTGTATCATTCTCGTTTTTAACCGGGCCGTGATAATGCGGCGCAATGACGGTAGGCAGTAGCCTAATACAATGTAACCAACTTGCGCAAGCATTAAAAAATGGGTTTTAATTGTCGGGTAACGGAAAATAACGGAAAATAACCTAACTTGTTACTTTTCTAAAATGGTAATCTGTAACGGTAAGGGATTCTTTTTATGGGCAGTAATCCAGTAACCTAACGACGTTACTTTAGAAAGTAACGATGCCCAACACTGCTCACAACGCGTCGCAGCGTGACTTGATCCTCTTGTCCACTAGTCCCTTAATCCTAACATTTTCTAGTTTCTAGTTTTTATTGGTCGACGACATTGTCAATACATTTAGTCTTAGTTTTAGTCATCATTTTCATAGCTTTAGTTTCCATTTAGTTTTCATTCAAAAAAAGGTAGTCGACGAACACGAACATTTTCCGTCTTAAGTTTTAGTCGACAAAAACAACAGAAACCTGACGTACAAAATAACATGCGTCGACTGACTTCACTCCTGTGTTGTTTTCCTCGACTAAAACTAAGACGAAAAATGTTCGTCGACTACCTTTTTTCACTGACTAAAACTAAATAAAAACAAATCTATGATGACTAAAACTAAGACTAAGTATACTGACAATTTCGTCAAGAAATAAAAACTAGACTAAAATCCAGTATAAGCGAATTCACACTTGGTTGCATGCTGAAAATAGCCGATCTACAAGCCCACAGATTAGATTCATACGAGGTTTCCACTGGAAGCACACTGGGTGCTTCCAGTGGAAACCTCGTATGAATCTGATCTCAGGTCAGAATGGGTTAAATAAATGTATATTTTATTTTAATAATTACTGGTATGAATAAAATGTGTCTAAAGGCTTTGGCATTGGGTCTATATTAATTGGTACAGACAGCAGTCCTTGGGCTCTTAGGGTGGTTGTATTCCATCGGCTAACCAGTTCATACATGTCGTTGCTGCTGTTTTGTGTTTTTACACATTGTTGTATTTCTCCCAATAGGAACGGGAATTTAAATCATAACGCAACCTGCACCTTACTGTATATATACATGCTGGCCTTATATACAATTTACAATGTAGTTATTTTTATCATTGATTGATTGATTGAAATATTTATTAACAGTTTGTAGAATTTACAGTACATTTTAAGAACAAACTCAATACAAAGACTGTTAACTGTGAGTGGACGACCCAATTAAGCATTACACTTGTTTACAACAGGGTCCACATTGTTCAATTCATCAATCATCAGACTCTGTTAACCCATTTTGCGCGGGAACCCGTTTTGGTGTTAGCATCACGTTATGCTTTAGCTATTGAAAAACAGCAGATCTGCAAGCTCGTAGCGCGCCACCGAGTGGCGCGCTACGAGCTTGTAGATCTGCTATTTTTTGAAAAATCGAAGAACGACTGACATAGAAACACAGCTTTTTCAGAAAACTGTCAGGATGTAGAAGACATTTATAGAATCTGATCTCAGGTCAGAATGGAAAACTGTCAGGATGTAGAAGACATTTATAGAATCTGATTTCAGGTCAGAATGGAAAACTGTCAGGATGTAGAAGACATTTATAGCATCTGATTAATCCAGAGCGATTTACATTAAAGCAATAAAGAACAACACATGGTGATACATTATAGACATAATAGTCATGAAGTGAATTAACAACTTCACCCACCAGGGGGCGGTATACAGCCATGAAGGGGAGTGCAGTATTAGTCATGAAGTGAATTAACAACTTCACCCACCAGGGGGCGGTATACAGCCATGAAGGGGAGTGCAGTATTAGTCATGAAGTGAATTAACAACTTCACCCACCAGGGGGCGGTATACAGCCATGAAGGGGAGTGCAGTATTAGCCATGAAGTGAATTAACAACTTCAACCACCAGGGGGCGGTATACAGCCATGAAGGGGAGTGCAGTATGCTCTGAAGAGAGATCTACCTTCACATGAACAAACATTATTCTCTCACACACGCACACACACACACACACACGCGCACACACACACACACACACACACACACGCACACACACACACGTCCATCTCTGTCTACATTGGATTGAACTTGATGACATCATGCTCTTGCATTTATATTTCATA
>NC_139700.1:55998532-56001032 GCF_964188405.1 Protomyctophum parallelum
GAAAGGAGGGATGGATGTATTGTATTGGAGGAGGAGGGGGAGGGGGGGGGGGGTATCACACCACGGGGGGCTTAGGGACCCTCCCTTGGCACGTGCCTAAGCTGCTTGTAGGCTGTCTGTCTGTCTGTCAGGCTGTCTGTCTGTCTGTCTGTCTGTCAGGCTGTCTGTCTGTCTGTCTGTCTACCATGGTGGTCCGTGGCTCAGATGGGTCTGAGAGGCTAAATGTCATCAGATGGTGGTCCGTGGCTCAGATGGGTCTGAGAGGCTAAATGTCATCAGATGGTGGTCCGTGGCTCAGATGGGTCTGAGAGGCTAAATGTCATCAGATGGTGGTCCGTGGCTCAGATGGGTCTGAGAGGCTAAATGTCATCAGATGGTGGTCCGTGGCTCAGATGGGTCTGAGAGGCTAAATGTCATCAGATGGTGGTTCCGTGGCTCAGATGGGTCTGAGAGGCTAAATGTCATCAGATGGTGGTCCGTGGCTCAGATGGGTCTGAGAGGCTAAATGTCATCAGATGGTGGTTCCGTGGCTCAGATGGGTCTGAGAGGCTAAATGTCATCAGATGGTGGTTCCGTGGCTCAGATGGGTCTGAGAGGCTAAATGTCATCAGATGGTGGTCCGTGGCTCAGATGGGTCTGAGAGGCTAAATGTCATCAGATGGTGGTTCCGTGGCTCAAAGCATTGTTTTTGGCAGCAAATTTTAGTTTTAGTTTTAGTCATTTAGTCTCTTGAATAGTTTTCACTTAGTTTTAGTCACATTTTAGTCACCTGGAATGTTCTAGTGTTTAGTCTAGTTTTAGTCGACTAAATCTACAGTTGATTTAGTCGACTAAAATGTGTTTTGACAGGCCTTGATGTCGTTGTAATGACATATTTTACACTTTGGTTGCATGCTGAAAATAGCAGATATACAATCTCACGTCTCTCACGTTGTGAGATTGTATATCTGCTATTTTCAGCATGCAACCCAGTATAAAACTGGATCTCTTGTCCACTAGTCCCTTCCTAACATTTTAGTCTAGTTTATATTTGTTGACGAAATTGTCAGTATATTTAGTCTTAGTTTTAGTCACCATAGATTCGTTTTTATTTAGTTTTTAGTCAGTGAAAAAAGGTAGTCGACGAACATTTTTCGTCTTAGTTTTAGTCGACGAACACAACACTGGCTCAGAGGCTGAATATATAAATAATCGACCTTAATTAATGTGAATTAATATAAAGCAATTAGCAGGGGGGGGGGGGGGTTGGTGTCATAAAACAGTAATTACAACACATGAATAATTACAGTCATTGATTGGGGGGGGGGGGGGGGGGGGGGTTTAGAGACCTTACAATTTACAATGTTTTAACCCCTTTTGGTGTCAGCATCATCTTATGCTTTAGCTATTGAAAAAAAGCAGATCTACAAGCTCATAGCGCGCCACCGAGTGGCGCGCTATGAGCTTGTAGGTCTGCTATTTTTTGTAAAATCGAAGAACCACCGACATAGAAACATAGCTTTATCAGAAAACTGTCAGGATGTAGAAGACATTTTTTAGAAACGGATCTCAGGTCAGAATGGGTTAATTTATCAGACACTCCTATAATCTAGAGTGATTTACAGTAAGCAAGAACAACAACATGGCAAAACATCACATACATAGAAACAGCATCTAGGATCATACGTAAGCTATAAGAACAGTATATATATATAATGAAACTATGCGTCTACTCTATAGAGTGCTATGTCTACATAAAAATGCTATATATC
Organism: Protomyctophum parallelum; assembly: GCF_964188405.1. Taxonomy (NCBI): domain Eukaryota; kingdom Metazoa; phylum Chordata; class Actinopteri; order Myctophiformes; family Myctophidae; genus Protomyctophum; species Protomyctophum parallelum. Next base: position 56,000,284 of record NC_139700.1, read on the forward strand.
TAAGTTACATATAGTTGAGCCTTTGCATACGCCTGTAATGTCGTCAAGGCTATAGGGCTATTTAGAGAAGGGAGAAGAGTCTGGGACGTGTGGAGCGTTGTCCAGGGTGTTTTAGAGAAGGGAGAAGAGTCTGGGACGTGTGGAGCGTTGTCCAGGGTGTTTTAGAGAAGGGAGAAGAGTCTGGGACGTGTGGAGCGTTGTCCAGGGTGTTTTAGAGAAGGGAGAAGAGTCTGGGACGTGTGGAGCGTTGTCCAGGGTGTTTTAGAGAAGGGAGAAGAGTCTGGGACGTGTGGAGCGTTGTCCAGGGTGTTTTAGAGAAGGGAGAAGAGTCTGGGACGTGTGGAGCGTTGTCCAGGGTGTTTTAGAGAAGGGAGAAGAGTCTGGGACGTGTGGAGCGTTGTCCAGGGTGTTCTAGAGAAGGGAGAAGAGTCTGGGACGTGTGGAGCGTTGTCCAGGGTGTTTTAGAGAAGGGGGAAGAGTCTGGGACGTGTGGAGCGTTGTCCAGGGTGTTTTAGAGAAGGGAGAAGAGTCTGGGACGTGTGGAGCGTTGTCCAGGGTGTTTTAGAGAAGGGAGAAGAGTCTGGGACGTGTGGAGCGTTGTCCAGGGTGTTTTAGAGAAGGGAGAAGAGTCTGGGACGTGTGGAGCGTTGTCCAGGGTGTTTTAGAGAAGGGAGAAGAGTCTGGGACGTGTGGAGCGTTGTCCAGGGTGTTTTAGAGAAGGGAGAAGAGTCTGGGACGTGTGGAGCGTT
>NC_139700.1:56006032-56031032 GCF_964188405.1 Protomyctophum parallelum
CGTGCTGGTGTGTTGATTCCTTTTAGCTTGCTGTGTACCAGATAGTCTTTAAGATTTTAGTTTTTTCTGTAGGCAGATATAATCTTTTTTTTTTTTTTTAAGTTTCGCAAAAACCGACTGCACGGTTCAGCCAAAACTGCCATTTTTTGGCAGAAGGAAAAAAAAAAAAAATAACAATAACAATAAAGGACCAAGTCCTTTCAGGACTGCTTGGTCCTTTAAATAAAAAAAAGATCATAGAAATAGAAATAGATATCACCGTGTTCAGTTTGGAACATACAGACACAGGTTTGTGTTTCCACCGCATTGTGTTGGACGGAACAATTGTCATTGTTTGATGCCTAGCTGAATGGGTAGAGAGCCTGTCTGGAGAGAAGGAGTCTCCTGAGGTTTGAATCTCAGTAAGAGATGCTGAGAGGTGGCTCACCATCAGGTGGGATGAGATGTTGATCCATCATTTCTTGATCTTTCTGCTGTTCCTTCGTCTGGAATGTGGTCTCGGTTGTTATTGCTGTTGTCGTCTGTTGTCGTTGGTTGCCATGGCTGCCAGTTCCCACCTGATGTCATGTGGGAGTTCTGATTGGTCCAGAGCGTATTGAATAACTTGTAGCTTACATAACGTCTTAAGACGAGGACTCAAGTCTAAGATGAACAGCTCATCAGAGATAGTGTCATCTCCTTTGTATCCTCCAAAGAGGATGATACGATCTCCCACAATGCAACAGCACATACCATGCATTGGACATGGTCCTTTCCCCTTGGGCTCAACCTTCTTCCAGGAGAAGGTCTCTGGACTGAATTTACACACATCATTGAAGGTCTGGTTACCGTTCCGGCCACCAAATATGTACAGCTCTCCATTGTAGGTAAATGCTGAATGATAACAGCGTCCTTCTGGTAGAAGTTGTGCAGAAGGTGTGTCCAGCCAGTCGTTTGTCTCTGTGTCAAACACTCTGATGCTGTTGTAGCCCCCCTGGGACCCCCAGCCCCCGAATACAAACATCTTGGTACCAATGATGGTGGCAGAGTGACGGTGTGAATCAGGAGGTGGAGTTCCTCTGGTGTTAATTAAAGTCCAGACCATTGTGCTGGTGTCCAACTTGTACATGTCCATGTACAAGTATCGAGTCAGCTTGGTGTATCCTCCATGGATAAACATGACCTTCTCCAACACACAGGCTGAGTGGCCCTTCCTCTCCTCTGGAACCGTCCCAAAAACCCTGGGTTGGAACCATCTGTGGGCGTCAACATCAAATGCATAAAGCACATTGCAGTAAGGATAGCCTCCCCAGATGTAGACTGTATCTTCAACCAACACAGCTGTGTGTTCGTAGCGCTTGGATGGAACCTCAAGGTGACCGTCTCCTCTTCCTGGTTCCACTGGAGGTAACTTCTTCCAGCATAAAGACACTGTGTTGAAAACATGGACATCCATCTGTTCTGTGAAGTTGATGTACCCCCAATCACAGTAGCCTCCAAAGGAATACAGTTTGTTCCTCACAGCTACAGCAGCATGAAAGGCTCGCTTTGGTCCTCCTGCTTTGGAAACGGTCCAAGACAACATCACTCTGTCTGTCTGTCTGTCTGTCTGTCTGTCTGTCTGTCTGTCTGTCTGTCTGTCTGTCTGTCTGTCTGTCTGTCTGTCTGTCTGTCTGTCTGTCTGTCTCGCTCTCTTCTCTCTCGACGTCTACAGTCATTTTCAACACGGTGCATCATCTTATATCTTCTGGTGTGACATCACACGAGACACAAACTGTTGCCATGCACGCCTTAACGACGCCAATTAGTGCAGCTGTTCTTCATCTGCACCCTTTGAACTCTATTGCTATATTTATTACTTCATTGCGGCTACCTTGGGGTCTATGGATCTATGGATCTATGGGTGTATGGATCTATGGGTCTTCCACACGCTACAGGGTTCCCTAACACTGAGCTGTGTTGTATTTTGTGTGTGTGTGTGTGTGTGTGTGTTTGTGTGTGTGTGCGCGTGCGTGCATGCGCGGAATGTGCTCTAGCTGACTGGCTGAGCACGGAATGTGATGTATGGTGATAACAGTGCCGCTCACGTCACGCGGGTGTGATATTTTTCTCCATATCGCTGTGTGAGAGACAGTCCACTGAGCAACTCAAAGTGAGGCTGAATGACAAGCATTTTGCATTCTGGCTCTTTGAGGGGAGCTAGCGCCCCCTATGGCCAGCTTGGTGTGTTTGTGTGTTCTCAGGGGTGGCCTTAGGAATCTGGAGGCCCGTTTCAAGACCAAATATGAGGCCCCCATATACCTATGACATCATTATTTAGGTATGCGGTCTAGCTTAAACTTGGACTCAGGGGGGTGGACGCCTCTGCCTTGCATAGTCCCCAGTGAATAGGCAGTTGGCCCTTCACTGGTAACCCTATTTTGGACTCATTTTAAATATATGAAGGTATTGCGGGCAGGGATTTTTACCAAAAAGGCCCCCCCCTTTTAAAATACATACACACATACATACCTACATACATACATTTCAGAAGTTTTAGCAGTTTTTGAGGACCCACTTTTAGGCCAGTGCACCAGAGCAAATTCTTGCCTTTTTTAAACCCTACCCATTTTAACCAAATATATACATACATACATACATACATACATACATACATACATACATACATACATACATACATACACACATACATACATACACACATAAATACATTTCAGAAGTTTTAGCAGTTTTTAAGGACCCACTTTTAGGCCAGTGCACCAGAGCAAATTCTTGCCTTTTTTAAACCCTACCCATTTTAACCAAATACATACATACATACATACATACACTATACATACATACATACACACATACATACATACATACATACATACATACATACATGTACAGTATGTGTCTACATGTAGTTGCCTCATATACATGAAGTACAGTGTGACCGGAAACATGTGAACATTGTGGTCGGAGGAAACGATGAACCATTTTGGACCTGAGGCCGATTAAAAAAAAAAAAAGGCTTCTAAATTATTTTATGAAAAACAATTTTATGAAAGAAAAAAAAAACAGTTTTATGAAAAAAAACATGTTTCTACGTCAGTGGTGCTCAACCTTTTCATGTCAACGACCCCCAGAAGAAAAAATTGAGTTAAAAACGTTCTGAAATAATTTATATTCAAAGATTTGCGTCACATTTTCACGATTTTTCAAAAATAGCAGATCTACAAGCTCGAAGCTACGAGCTTGTAGATCTAGATTTTAAATAGGTAGAGTATAACACAATGCTTAAAACACCAAAAGGGGTTCCCGCTCTGAAGTATTCTGGTCTTTGGCGTGTTGATTCCTTTTGGCGTGCTGTGTTCCAGATAGTCTTTAAGATTTTTGTTTTTTCTGTAGGCCAATATAATCTTTTTATGTTTTAATTTTTTTCAAAGTTTCGCAAAAACCGACTGCACGGTTCAGCCAAAACTGCAATTTTTTGGCAGAAGGAGAAGGAAAAAAAATAACAATAACAATAAAGGACCAAGTCCTTTCAGGACTGCTTGGTCCTTTAAATAAAAAAAGATCAGAGAAATACAATAAAGAGAGTTCCACCGTGTTCAGTTTGGAACATACAGACACAGGTTTGTGTTTCCACCGCATTGTGTTGGACGGAACAATTGTCATTGTTGGATGCCTAGCTGAATGGTTAGAGAGCCTGTCTGGAGAGAAGGAGTCTCCTGAGGTTTGAATCTCAGTAAGTGATGCTGAGAGGTGGCTCACCATCAGGTGGGATGAGATGTTGATCCATCATTTCTTGATCTTTCTGCTGTTCCTTCGTCTGGAATGTGGTCTCGGTTGTTGTTGTTGTTGTCGTCTGTTGGTTGCCATGGCTGCTAGTTCCCACCTGATGTTGTGTGTGAGTTCTGATTGGTCCAGAGCATACTGAATAACTTCTAGCTTACATAACATCTTAAGACGAGGACTCAAGTCTAAGATGAACAGCTCATCAGAGATAGTGTCATCTCCTTTGTATCCTCCAAAGAGGATGATACGATCTCCCACAATGCAACAGCACATACCATGCATTGGACATGGTCCTTTCCCCTTGGGCTCAACCTTCTTCCAGGAGAAGGTCTCTGGACTGAATTTACACACATCATTGAAGGTCTGGTTACCGTTCCGGCCACCAAATATGTACAGCTCTCCATTGTAGGTAAATGCTGAATGATAACAGCGTCCTTCTGGTAGAAGTTGTGCAGAAGGTGTGTCCAGCCAGTCGTTTGTCTCTGTGTCAAACACTCTGATGCTGTTGTAGCCCCCCTGGGACCCCCAGCCCCCGAATACAAACATCTTGGTACCAATGATGGTAGCAGAGTGACGGTGTGAATCAGGAGGTGGAGTTCCTCTGGTGTTAATTAAAGTCCAGACCATTGTGCTGGTGTCCAACTTGTACATGTCATTAATCAATCTAGTCAGCTTGGTGTGTCCTCCATGGATAAACATGACCTTCTCCAACACACAGGCTGAGTGGCCCTTCCTCTCCTCTGGAACCGTCCCAAAAACCCTGGGTTGGAACCATCTGTTGGCGTCAACATCAAATGCATAAACCACATTGCAGTAAGGATAGCCTCCCCAGATGTAGACTGTATCTTCAACCAACACAGCTGTGTGTTCGTAGCGCTTGGATGGAACCTCAAGGTGACCGTCTCCTCTTCCTGGTTCCACTGGAGGTAACGTCTCCCAGCATAAAGACACTGTGTTGAAGACATGGACATCCATCTGTTCCGTGTGGTTGATGTACCCCCAATCACAGCAGCCTTCAAAGGAGTACAGTTTGTTCCTCACTGCTACAGCAGCATGAAAGGCTCGCTTTGGTCCTCCTGCTTTGGAAACGGTCCAAGACAACATCACTCTGTCTGTCTGTCTGTCTGTCTGTCTGTCTGTCTGTCTGTCTGTCTGTCTGTCTGTCTGTCTGTCTGTCTGTCTGTCTCGCTCTCTTCTCTCTCGACGTCTACAGTAATCTTCAACACGGTGCATCATCTTATATCTTCTGGTGTGACATCACACGAGACACAAACTGTTGCCATGCACGCCTTAACGACGCCAATTAGTGCAGCTGTTCTTCATCTGCACCCTTTGAACTCTATTGCTATATTTATTACTTCATTGCGGCTACCTTGGGGTCTATGGATCTATGGATCTATGGGTGTATGGATCTATGGGTCTTCCACACGCTACAGGGTTCCCTAACACTGAGCTGTGTTGTATTTTGTGTGTGTGTGTGTGTGTGTGTGTGTGTGTGTGTGTGTTTGTGTGTGTGTGCGCGTGCGTGCATGCGCGGAATGTGCTCTAGCTGACTGGCTGAGCACGGAATGTGATGTATGGTGATAACAGTGCCGCTCACGTCACGCGGGTGTGATATTTTTCTCCATATCGCTGTGTGAGAGACAGTCCACTGAGCAACTCAAAGTGAGGCTGAATGACAAGCATTTTGCATTCTGGCTCTTTGAGGGGAGCTAGCGCCCCCTATGGCCAGCTTGGTGTGTTTGTGTGTTCTCAGGGGCGGCCTTAGGAATCTGGAGGCCCGTTTCAAGACCAAATATGAGGCCCCCATATACCTATGACATCATTATTTAGGTATGCGGTCTAGCTTAAACTTGGACTCAGGGGGGTGGACGCCTCTGCCTTGCATAGTCCCCAGTGAATAGGCAGTTGGCCCTTCACTGGTAACCCTATTTTGGACTCATTTTAAATATATGAAGGTATTGCGGGCAGGGATTTTTACCAAAAAGGCCCTCCCCTTTTAAAATACATACACACATACATACCTACATACATACATTTCAGAAGTTTTAGCAGTTTTTAAGGACCCACTTTTAGGCCAGTGCACCAGAGCAAACTCTTGCCTTTTTTTAAACCCTACCCATTCTAACCAAATACATACATACATACATACATGTACAGTATGTGTCTACATGTTGTTGCCTCATATACATGAAGTACAGTGTGACCGGAAACATGTGAACATTGTGGTCGGAAGAAACGATGAACCATTTTGGACCTGAGGCCGATTTAAAAAAAAAGGCTTCTAAATTATTTTATGAAAAACAATTTTATGAAAGAAAAAAAAAACAGTTTTATGAAAAAAAACATGTTTCTACGTCAGTGGTGCTCAACCTTTTCATGTCAACGACCCCCAGAAGAAAAAATTGAGTTAAAAACGTTCTGAAAGAATATATATTCAAAGATTTGCGCCACATTTTCACGATTTTTCAAAAATAGCAGATCTACAAGCTCGAAGCTACGAGCTTGTAGATCTAGATTTTAAATAGGTAGAGTATAACACAATGCTTAAAACACCAAAAGGGGTTCCCGCTCTGAAGTATTCTGGTCTTTGGCGTGTTGATTCCTTTTGGCGTGCTGTGTTCCAGATAGTCTTTAAGATTTTTGTTTTTTCTGTAGGCCAATATAATCTTTTTATGTTTTATTTTTTTTCAAAGTTTCGCAAAAACCGACTGCACGGTTCAGCCAAAACTGCCATTTTTTGGCAGAAGGAGAAGGAAAAAAAATAACAATAACAATAAAGGACCAAGTCCTTTCAGGACTGCTTGGTCCTTTAAATAAAAAAAGATCAGAGAAATACATATACAATAAAGAGAGTTCCACCGTGTTCAGTTTTTGAACACACAGACACAGGTTTGTGTTTCCACCGCATTGTGTTGGACGGAACAATTGTCATTGTTTGATGCCTAGCTGAATGGGTAGAGAGCCTGTCTGGAGGGAAGGAGTCTCCTGAGGTTTGAATCTCAGTAAGAGATGCTGAGAGGTGGCTCACCATCAGGTGGGATGAGATGTTGATCCATCATTTCTTGATCTTTCTGCTGTTCCTTCGTCTGGAATGTGGTCTCGGTTGTTGTTGTTGTTGTCGTCTGTTGGTTGCCATGGCTGCTAGTTCCCACCTGATGTTGTGTGTGAGTTCTGATTGGTCCAGAGCATACTGAATAACTTCTAGCTTACATAACGTCTTAAGACAAGGACTCAAGTCTAAGATGAACAGCTCATCAGAGATAGTGTCATCTTCTTTGTATCCTCCAAAGAGGATGATACGATCTCCCACAATGCAACAGCACATAACATGCATTGGACATGGTCCTTTCCCCTTGGGCTCAACCTTCTTCCAGGAGAAGGTCTCTGGACTGAATTTACACACATCATTGAAGGTCTGGTTACCGTTCCGGCCACCAAATATGTACAGCTCTCCATTGTAGGTAAATGCTGAATGACACCTGCGTCCTTCTAGTAGAAGTTGTGCAGAAGGTGTGTCCAGCCAGTCGTTTGTCTCTGTGTCAAACACTCTGATGGTGTTGTAGACCTCCTGGTACCCCCTCCTGCCCCCGAATACAAACATCTTGGTACCAATGATGGTAGCAGAGTGACGGTCTGAATCAGGAGGTGGAGTTCCTCTGGTGTTAATTAAAGTCCAGACCATTGTGCTGGTGTCCAACTTGTACATGTCATTAGTGTATTCAGTCTGCTTGGTGTCTCCTCCATGGATAAACATGACCTTCTCCAACACACAGGCTGAGTGGCCCAACCTCTCCTCTGGAACCGTCCCAGAAACCCTGGGTTGGAACCATCTGTGGGCGTCGACATCAAATGCATAAAGCACATTGCAGTAAGGATGGCCTCCCCAGATGTAGACTGTATCTTCAACCAACACAGCTGTGTGGCCGAAGCGCATGGATGGAACCTCAAGGTCACCTTCTCCTCTTCCTGGTTCCACTGGAGGTAACTTCTCCCAGCATAAAGACACTGTATTGAAGACATGGACATCCATCTGTCCCATGTTGTTGAAGGTCCCTCCATCACAGCAGCCTCCAAAGGAATACAGTTTGTTCCTCACTGCTACAGCAGCATGAAAGGCTCGCTTTAGTCCTCCTGCTTTGGAAACAGTCCAAGACAACATCACTCTGTCTGTCTGTCTGTCTGTCTGTCTGTCTGTCTGTCTGTCTGTCTGTCTGTCTGTCTGTCTGTCTGTCTGTCTGTCTGTCTGTCTGTCTGTCTGTCTGTCTGTCTGTCTGTCTGTCTGTCTGTCTCGCTCTCTTCTCTCTCGACGTCTACAGTCATTTTCAACACGGTGCATCATCTTATATCTTCTGGTGTGACATCACACGAGACACAAACTGTTGCCATGCACGCCTTAACGACGCCAATTAGTGCAGCTGTTCTTCATCTGCACCCTTTGAACTCTATTGCTATATTTATTACTTCATTGCGGCTACCTTTGGATCTATGGATCTATGGGTGTATGGATCTATGGGTCTTCCACACGCTACAGGGTTCCCTAACACTGAGCTGTGTTGTATGTTGTCTGTGTGTGTGTGTGTGTGCGTGCGTGCGTGCGTGCGGAACGTGATGTATGGTGATAACAGTGCCGCTCACGTCACGCGGGTGTGATATTTTCCTCCATATCGCTGTGTGAGAGACAGTCCACTGAGCAACTCAGAGTTAGGCTGAATGACAAGCATTTTGCATTTATTTTGGTTCTTGCTTAATGTAAATCTCTCTGCTAAATGCCTAAATTGTAAATTGTAATACTGTATATAGTTGAAAACAAATCTTGGGCGTCCCATATTTAAATTCCAGTTATATAGTCGCACCCCTGTGTGCATTAAACAGTATTGATTTGTCAGCTGATCAGGCTGTGATTTGCATAAATTAGCATAACGCCGGAGGTCGGGTCAATACCAGAGCGTGTTCCTCGGGATGTTATTTATTTACCACAGAAGAAGAGCTGATGAGGTTTACACACACACACACCCCCCCTCCCCCCCCATTGGCTCCCCTGGTAGGTGTGTGTATAGCGATATAGAGCCTAGAGCATATAGCAGTGGGCGTGCACGGTTTTCTGGACCCATCCATCTTCAACCGCTTATCCGTATTCGGGTGGCGGGGGATGGACCATCTTGACCACAAAACAAACGGTGCAAACGCCAAACCTTAAACACCATTAAACAGCATTTATTGAAAAGAATTAGGATCTAAAATTCACGGCAGCATTTTTTTTTAATTTGAGCTCTTATTTTGAAAAGCCGCCATTTCCGGTCCACTATAGCAGTAGTCATAACTATAAGAATCTACACCAGGGGTGGGCAACTGGCGGCCCGGGGGCCACATGCAGCCCCCACCTTCACTTAATGCGGCCCTCAGGTTGATATCAGAATGCTACAGGATTGACTTCAGCTGTTTACAATTCCAAACCTGCTTTAATTACTTCATGACTATAGTATTAAATGACCAGTACTTAATGCCTAGTATTAAAATGTTATCTTTCTGTGTCCAATAGTTATGTTAACAGTTCATAAAGTTATAACTATAAATGCTTTTGAAAAATCAATAAAAGTAACTTTTCAGGATTCCAATTCAAAAATAGCAAAATATTATTCAGGTTTTCAATTCGAATATAGCAAAAAAATAGCCGATGTACAAGCTCAAAATGCGTCGCATTGCGACGCATTTTGAGCTTGTACATCGGCTATTTTTGCTACGACAGTAATTATGCACTGTGGCCCCTCACTGTGGCCCCTCTGAGGCCCCTTCTGAGGCCCCTCTGTGGCCCTCTGGAATGAGTGTGGAAATATATTGGCCCTCTGCATGGTCAAAGTTGCCCAGCCCTGGGGTCTACACGGAGCTGGGCAGGCCTTGTTTACAATGTGAATCCAGACCGGAGCTCTGGGCAGCTCCACAGCGTCAGCTTTGTGCCGTCAAAGAAACGCTGTTTTGACCAAAGATGCCATCTGGGACATTAAGGAATAGGAGGTACAGGCGATTGAAAGAAACGGATAGAATGGATTCTTATGGTGCCGATGATCAAAGATGGGAGACGGAGTCTTGTGACAACAACAGCTAGCTACCCAATGCTAACGTAAGTAGCATTATGGCTCGATCGAATGAATGCACTATAGAAGCATAAAAGATTGTGCATTACATTCACCCATTCACACACACACATTCACACACCTTTACAGCAAGGGCAGAAGCCCATTCTTCCGACCGACGGTCGCCCCGTCGCGACCGTCGAAAGGTCCTATTTCGGTCCGTCGGTCGGTCGTTCCCGTCGGTCGGTCGCTCCGCCGCTCCGCCGCTCCGTCGCTCCGTCGGTCCGTTGCTCCGTCGCGACGCACCGTCGGTCGGTCCGTTTTTGCGTCGCGACGGACCGTCGGTCGCAGGGTTAGGGTGGATGGATTGATTCTGCCCTTGCTGCCCAAATGGTAACTCTGTCATTTCTCTACCGTTTTGGACGGGGGTGGTCTCTTTGGAATCGTGTGGCCCCCCTGGAGGTTTCTATGGGGGTCTCGAGGTTCGGGGACCCCTGGGGACCCCCACGGACCCCCAAATGGTAACTCTGTCATTTCTCTACCGTTTTGGAGGGGGTGGGCTCATTTGAATCGTGTCGCCCCCCTGGAGGTTTCTATGGGGGTCTCGAGGTTCGGGGACCCCTGGGGACCCCCAGGGACCCCCAAATGGTAATGTCACCTGTGGACACTAACTGTAATTGTCTCGCTGTCTCGCTGCTGCGCTGCGCCGCACAGACAGCATGCTTGTGTCAGTTGTGTGTAGCCTAACATGTGCGTTCGTGCCGTGTTGCTGGTATATTATTATTATTATATTTTTTGCGCCGCCGCGTTGTCTCGCTGCTGCGCTCTTGTGTGTAACATGTGCGTTCGTGTTGCTGGTATAGATATTGTTATTATTATTATATATCATATCCTGCTTCCCAGCCTCCCCGTCCTGGACGGCGCAGAACAGCGTTGGATCGCCGGCCGCCTATCGTTGATCGCCCGCCGTCTCCTCGAGGACCGCCACAGCAGATGGTTTACTGCTATATGCCATAGTGTTTATTATGAAAAATATATTCCAATTACTTTTCGGTGCGCACTCATCCTGAATCCAAGCAGAGGTCCTCACAAGTAGGCCTATAGGTAAAACACCGCCGCCACAGTCCCAATGTCCCGTGCGCAAAAAGTTGATATTTAACATTGGCTATAATCTGCCAAATCTCAACCGATTGGTATAATTCCAAATGGTATACACTCAATGAAATTTATATTTTCCATTTTTCATGGGCCTATAAGTCATAGAGCCAGAGAAAGGAGAGATATGGTATAGGGAAGCACTAAGCCCTGTTATCCATGCAGCCGATTATGTTTCATGAGCTGTGGTGGCTTCACTGATATACAACCTTTATTCAAATAGTTGCAAATGTATTAATAAAAATACTGAGCATGTATGTTTGATATAAGGCCAAACCTCATTTGAAAGAATATATTCAGAGTATACTCTTCATTAGCAAACTGTACCAAACGAAGGAAAAACCCCCGCGGGGATAACTGACGTTATAAGAAGATAAGCCCCTGCATGACACCTCCCTGGCCACCGTATAGCCATAGGCGGCGGGTGCATAAGGCTAGGGAAGGCTTAGCCTTCCCAAAAATTATGCTGGGTATTTTTTTAAATATATATAATATATGTGCGCAGCATTATAGAAGGCTATTGTGTGTGCGTGTGTGTGTGTTGTCGCTGCCCCTGTGATCGCTGATCGGATATAGGCTATACTACATTATACAGCAACTGGCCTAATAATCAGCATATTGACTACTATTGGTATACTGTAAACCTCGTCCTTCCAGTCGCTTTGTAGCAAAGAGTAGCGCGCGCTGGTTTGTTTTGGGAAACAGCAAGAGTGAGTGGCTGTCAGAACTCAGCACCACCAGTCAATGTCCGCACGGTTCACAGTTCACACCACTGCAGCAACACTGACACGTTCAGCGGAGTGTCTGCTGTCTCTGTGCCGTCTTTCAAGAGCCATGAGCCGCGACTCCTGGAGGGGCAGCAACACCGCCGGGTAATCTACACTGACTGACTGACTCGAGACTTGAGAAAAAGACGTCCAAAAGTCGTTGTCTGTGTATAGGCTAATTCATTGGTAAAAGTATGCTAAATAACTCATTTTTAGACCATCTGGGAAATAAATAAATAAATAAATCCGCGGCGTCTGTCTGTCGTAGCATGCAGATAGACAGATAGGGGGGGGGGGGGGGGGGGGGGCAGTTTGACAACAGCGGCTGACACATGTTCATTGATTATGATTAATAGGCCTACTGTATACAGCTACTGTGCTGCTGGATCGTCGATAAATGGACTATAGGCCTACTGGACTTTGACGTTAACGTTAAAACAGAGGCCAGCCAGCGGTACCGTGACCACACCGTTCGTTGTGTGTGTGTGTGTGTGTGTGTGTGTGTGTGTGTGTGTGTGTGTGTGTGTGTGTGTGTGTGTGTGCGCGAACTTCGAGACGAGTTGGTGACAGTGGTTTGTATTTTGATTTGAAATAAATAATGATGAATAGATGTCTACTGTTCATACTTGTGTGTGTTTTTTTTAGACAATAGACCACTTAGCAATTGCTTTAACTATGAAAGAAATGAAGACGATGAAGGATATCGATGAAATGTATGTTTCACTATATATAAAATATATACCTTGACTCTTATTAAATTAAAAATCGGGTCCTAATAATTAACCCTAAAAATCTATAGACCTACCCTTAGGTTTAGCTGGAACACACGCTCAGCATCGCGGGGTTAATGGTAGGCCTACTTGGTAACTATACTTAAAAGGTCTACTTTATCCCATCACAACTATAGTGATTTTGCAGCTATTTTCAATGAACAGTATGGTCTATTGTTGATTAATGTGGTCATTTCAATCTAGGCGCCGTAATGCGCAAAATGGAGTCGACCGGTGGCCACTGATGGCCTATTATTCCTATAAATTCATATCATGCCTGTTGGTGAAATATAAACATCTAAAATGGTTCAGTAATAATTAGCATAAGTTATTATTAACGAAAGTGTGTGTGTGTGTGTGTGTGTGTGTGTGTGTGTGTGTGTGTGTGTGTGTGTGTGTGTGTGTGTGTGTGTGTGTGTGTGTGTGTGTGTGTGTGTGTGTGTGTGTGTATGTGCACACATGTGTCACACATGATGTGTGCTATATATTTTATAGCTCTAGAGACGCAGAGACAGAGACATATTTATTTAAAATCATCCTGGCACGTAGGCCTATAGACAACGGCGTCAACTCCGCGCAAGAGCCAAAGCACCCGCTGGCAAAATAATAAGCCAATAATAATAAGTTAATATATATAGGCTACTCTAAGGTGGGCACCTGTCGTTATAAACCTTCTGCACTTGCCTATAAAGCCAATTAACGGAGCTCATTTCTCTCTCTCTCTCTCTTTCTCTCTCTCTCTCTCTCTCTCTCTCTCTCTCTCCATCTGCCGTGCACATGCAAAGAGCGCATGCAGGTATCCAACTATCCAACATTGATAAACTGGTTCGCTTATATCCGTGCAGTATAACATCAAAGTCCAGTAGGCCTATAGTCAATTTATCGACGATCCAGCAGCACATGCAGTAGCTGTATACAGTAGGCCATCATAATCAGACGCGTCACGTTCCTATAACGGCAGTGGGTGCCCCCCCCGCCCTCCCCCCCCCCCCCTTCCCCCCCAGCGGTGGAAAAAAAACGAGTTTTGTTTTTTCGGTTGGTAATTTATTTACAGTTTGCTAATGAACACAGTGTTTCAGTTCACAACGAACACATTAAATTGTTTCAGTATCTTTTGTTTCAACATTTCAGCATGATCAATGATAAACAGTAAAGCAGTCGCTTTGTGGCGGTCGCTTACGAGGAAAGTGTTTCTAGAGTCCTTACATTACAGCTATAACATTAAATTGTTTCAACATCTTGTTTCAACATTTCTGCATGATCAATAATAAACAGCTATAGCAGTCGCTTTGTGGCGGTCGCTTATTGACGTACCATTTAACGTACGAGGAAAGTGTTTCTCCTAACAGCTGCACGGCTGATGAACTCGTTTGCTATAGCATCCATGTCCAATTCCTGCACCATGTCGCTGTGGCAGTTTATCAGAACCAGGTGATTGAGTCTTGCTTGTCCCATTGTGGATCGCAAGCTTAAAAGAGCCGTTGTGTTGGCGCTGCTAGTGCTGTCAGCCTCGGCAGCTACTTGTAGAGTCGGTGTGGCGACAGCGAGCTCCTCTGGGACTCCCAGATCCCGCCAGACTGGGAGACGGGTCTTGGCGGCGGCAGGCGCAGGAGCGCCGGGCAGTGGCACTGGAGTCGATGTGGCAGCGGGCTCTGGTGGGACTCCCACCAGAGCCCGCTGCCACATCGACTGACACTGAATGACACATGTTCATTGATTATGATTCATAATCAATGAACATGTGTCAGCCGCTGTTGTCAAACTATCTGTCTATCTGCATGCTACGACAGACAGACAGACAGACCTGTCAATGCGCTATACGGTGGCCAGGGAGGTGTCATGCTTTTTTTTTTTTTTTCCCTTCGTTTGGTACAGTTTGCTAATGAAGAGTATACTCTGAATATATTCTTTCAAATGAGGTTTGGCCTTATATCAAACATACATGCTCAGTATTTTTATTAATAGATTTGCAACTATTTGAATAAAGGTTGTATATCAGTGAAGCCACCACAGCTCATGAAACATAATCGGCTGCATGGCTAACAGGGCTTAGTGCTTCCCTATATATCTCTCCTTTCTCTGGCTCTATGACTTATAGGCCCATGAAAAATGGAAAATATAAATTTCATTGAGTGTATACCATTTGGAATTATACCAATCGGTTGAGATTGGCAGATTATAGCCAATGTTAAATATCAACTTTTTGCGCACGGGCACACAAGCTGCTGTCTGTGCGGCGCAGCGCTAGCAGCGAGACAGCGAGACAATTACAGTTAGTGTCCACAGGTGACATTACCATTTGGGGGTCCCTGGGGGTCCCCAGGGGTCCCCGAACCTCGAGACCCCCATAGAAACCTCCAGGGGGGCGACACGATTCAAATGAGCCCACCCCCTCCAAAACGGTAGAGAAATGACAGAGTTACCATTTGGGGGTCCGTGGGGGTCCCCAGGGGTCCCCGAACCTCGAGACCCCCATAGAAACCTCCAGGGGGGCCACACGATTCCAAAGAGACCACCCCCGTCCAAAACGGTAGAGAAATGACAGAGTTACCATTTGGGCAGCAAGGGCAGAATCAATCCATCCACCGTCCGACGGTCCGTCGCAACGCAAAAACGGACCGACCGACGGTGCGTCGCGACGGAGCAACGGAGCGACGGAGCGGCGGAGCGGCGGAGCGACCGACCGACGGGAACGACCGACCGACGGACCGAAATAGGACCTTTCGACGGTGCGTCGCGACGGAGCGGCGCACCGTCGCGACGCACCGTCGGTCGGAAAAATGGGATTCTGCCCTCCCTCCACCTTTACATAGACTGTGCATTACATTCACCCATTCACACACACATTCACACACCTTTACATAGATGGTGCATTACATTCACCCATTCACACACCTTTACATAGCCTGTGCATTACATTCACCCATTCACACACATTCACACACCTTTACATAGATTGTGCATTACATTCACCCATTCACACACACATTCACACACCTTTACATAGATTGTGCATTACATTCACCCATTCACACACACATTCACACACCTTTACATAGATTGTGCATTACATTCACCCATTCACACACACACATTCACACACCTTTACATAGACTGTGCATTACATTCACCCATTCACACACACATTCACACACCTTTACATAGACTGTGCATTACATTCACCCATTCACACACACATTCACACACCTTTACATAGACTGTGCATTACATTCACCCATTCACACACACATTCACACACCTTTACATAGACTGTGCATTACATTCACCCATTCACACACACATTCACACACCTTTACATAGACTGCGCATTACATTCACCCATTCACACACACATTCACACACCTTTACATAGACTGTGCATTACATTCACCCATTCACACACACATTCACACACCTTTACATAGACTGTGCATTACATTCACCCATTCACACACACATTCACACACCTTTACATAGACTGTGCATTACATTCACCCATTCACACACATTCACACACCTTTAAATAGACTGTGCATTACATTCACCCATTCACACACCTTTACATAGACTGTGCATTACATTCACCCATTCACACACACATTCACACACCTTTACATAGATTGTGCATTACATTCACCCATTCACACACACATTCACACACCTTTACATAGATTGTGCATTACATTCACCCATTCACACACACATTCACACACCTTTACATAGATTGTGCATTACATTCACCCATTCACACACACATTCACACACCTTTACATAGATTGTGCATTACATTCACCCATTCACACACATTCACACACCTTTACATAGATTGTGCATTACATTCACCCATTCACACACACATTCACACACCTTTACATAGATTGTGCATTACATTCACCCATTCACACAGCTTCACATAGACTGTGCATTACATTCACCCATACACACACACATTCACACACCTTTACATAGACTGTGCATTACATTCACCCATACACACACACACACACACACACACACACACACACACACACACACACACACACACACACACATTCACACACCTTTACATAGACTGTGCATTACATTCACACACACACACACACACACACATTCGCACACTGATGGCAGAGGAAACCATGCAAGGCACCAACCATCACATCAGGATCAATCAGGGGTTCAGAGTCTTGCTCAAGGACACTTTGACAACTAACTCTGGGGGAGCCCACAGGGATCGAACCGGGAACCTCACGGTTACCATCCGGCCACTCTATAACGCTGAGCCACCGCCACCCCCGCTGGGTAAAAGGGCAGGGGCTGAAGCCCCTTTTGATGTCTATGTGTGCTCGTACCTAGTGACCTCGCCTCGACGACCTTGCAGGTTGTTGCCGAGGTTAAAATGTAATTTAGACGGCATGTCGTTCACACAGAGGAGGGTTAATGTGTTGACCTGGCACTCTGTATACTTTCTATACTGTAGTTTCAATTTGAACTCGTATGCACACACACACACACACACACACACACACACACACACACACACACACACACACACACACACACACACACACACACACACACACACCAGTGCTGTTTTCGTCGACTAAAACTAAGACGAAGATAGCTGATCTACAAGCTCACAAGCTGATCTACAAGTGAGCTTGTAGATCAGCTATTTTCAGCAAGTGTAAAAACATTCATTACGACGGCATCAAGGCCCGCCAAAATACAAAATCTTATGACATTTAGTCGACTAAAACTAGACTAAACACTAAGACATTCCAGGGGACTAAAATGTGACTAAAACTAAATGAAGTTTCAGTCCAAAGACTACGACTAAACTAAAATAGAAATTTGCTGCCAAAAACAACACTAGCACACACACACGTACGCACGCACACACGCACGCACATAACGCACGCACATAACGCACGCACGCAGAGAGGCGTGTGTGTTCTCGGTAGAGAGGACAGACAGTGATGTATAGATCCGGCACTAGATCTCACAGACCTGACAGTGTTAACGATGCTCTAATGACTCTCACATTGATCCGCTAATGAGAAACATGGAGAGAGATGCTCGGCATTGATTGGACCAGAGGATTGTATAGATGCTCGGCATTGATTGGCTGCTAAACTGCTTATACCAGTGGCTCCCAAAGTGGGGTCCGGGGACCCCCAGGGGTCCTTGAGGGAGTTCCAGGGGGGTCCCCGCAGCTAAATGATAGTTATAGGAACCAAATGGACCGTTATGGGTCTGTAACTCTAACATTTATTTTACAATATAAATTGGGGGGGTCCCAGAGATAGAAATGCCATTAAATGGGGGTCCGTAGACGAATAATAATAATAATAATAATAATAATAATAATAATAATAATAATAATAATAATAATAATAATAATAAAAATGTATTTGTATAGCACCTTTCATGACATGAAATGCAGCTCAAAGTGCTTTACAGAACAATGGAGAATAGATAATGCATGTCAAACTGGGGGTCCTTGAAATCAAACGGCTTGAGAATCACTGCTAGAGCTGTAAATATCTCCTCTTATGGGGGTCCCTGAATCACTGCTAGAGCTGTAAATATCTTCTCTTATGGGGGTCCCTGAATCACTGCTAGAGCTGTAAACATCTTCTCTTATGGGGGGTCCCTGAATCACTGCTAGAGCTGTAAACATCTTCTCTTATGGGGGTCCCTGAGTCACTGCTAGAGCCGTAAACATCTCCTCTTATGGGGGTCCCTGAATCACTGCTAGAGACGTAAACATCTCCTCTTATGGGGGTCCCTGAATCACTGCTAGAGCTGTAAACATCTTCTCTTATGGGGGTCCCTGAATCACTGCTAGAGACGTAAACATCTCCTCTTATGGGGGTCCCTGAATCACTGCTAGAGCTGTAAATATCTTCTCTTATGGGGGTCCCTGAATCACTGCTAGAGACGTAAACATCTCCTCTTATGGGGGTCCCTGAATCACTGCTAGAGACGTAAACATCTCCTCTTATGGGGGTCCCTGAATCACTGCTAGAGCTGTAAACATCTTCTCTTATGGAGGGTCCCTGAACCACTGCTAGAGCTGTAAATATCTTCTCTTATGGGGGTCCCTGAATCACTGCTAGAGACGTAAACATCTCCTCTTATGGGGGTCCCTGAATCACTGCTAGAGACGTAAACATCTCCTCTTATGGGGGTCCCTGAATCACTGCTAGAGACGTAAACATCTTCTCTTATGGGGGTCCCTGAATCACGGCTAGAGCCGTAAACATCTCCTCTTATGGGGGTCCCTGAATCACTGCTAGAGCTGTAAACATCTTCTCTTATGGAGGGTCCCTGAATCACTGCTAGAGCTGTAAACATGCATCTTCTCTTATGGGGGTCCCTGAATCACTGCTAGAGCCGTAAACATCTCCTCTTATGGGGGTCCCTGAATCACTGCTAGAGCCGTAAATATCTCCTCTTATGGGGGTCCCTGAATCACTGCTAGAGCCGTAAACATCTTCTCTTATGGGGGTCCCTGAATCACTGCTAGAGCCGTAAACATCTTCTCTTATGGGGGGTCCCTGAATCACTGCTAGAGCTGTAAATATCTTCTCTTATGGGGGTCCCTGAATCACTGCTAGAGCCGTAAATATCTCCTCTTATGGGGGTCCCTGAATCACTGCTAGAGACGTACGTAAACATCTCCTCTTATGGGCGTCCCTGAATCACTGCTAGAGCCGTAAACATCTCCTCTTATGGGGGTCCCTGGATCACTGCTAGAGCTGTAAATATCTTCTCTTATGGGGGTCCCTGAATCACTGCTAGAGACGTAAACATCTTCTCTTATGGGGGTCCCTGAATCACTGCTAGAGCCGTAAATATCTTCTCTTATGGGGGTCCCTGAATCACTGCTAGAGCCGTAAATATCTTCTCTTATGGGGGTCCCTGAATCACTGCTAGAGCCGTAAACATCTTCTCTTATGGGGGTCCCTGGATCACTGCTAGAGCTGTAAACATCTCCTCTTATGGGGGTCCCTGAATCACTGCTAGAGCCGTAAATATCTTCTCTTATGGGGGTCCCTGAATCACTGCTAGAGCCGTAAACATCTTCTCTTATGGAGGGTCCCTGAATCACTGCTAGAGCCGTAAACATCTTCTCTTATGGGGGTCCCTGAATCACTGCTAGAGCCGTAAACATCTTCTCTTATGGAGGGTCCCTGAATCACTGCTAGAGCCGTAAACATCTTCTCTTATGGGGGTCCCTGAATCACTGCTAGAGCTGTAAACATCTTCTCTTATGGGGGTCCCTGAATCACTGCTAGAGACGTAAACATCTTCTCTTATGGGGGGTCCCTGAATCACTGCTAGAGCTGTAAACATCTTCTCTTATGGAGCGTCCCTGAATCACTGCTAGAGCCGTAAACATCTTCTCTTATGGGGGGTCCCTGAATCACTGCTAGAGCCGTAAACATCTTCTTATGGGGGGTCCCTGAATCACTGCTAGAGCTGTAAACATCTTCTCTTATGGAGCGTCCCTGAATCACTGCTAGAGCCGTAAACATCTTCTCTTATGGGGGTCCCTGAATCACTGCTAGAGCCGTAAACATCTTCTCTTATGGGGGGTCCCTGAATCACTGCTAGAGCTGTAAACATCTTCTCTTATGGAGGGTCGCTGAATCACTGCTAGAGCTGTAAATATCTTCTCTTATGGAGGGTCCCTGGATCACTGCTAGAGCTGTAAATATCTTCTCTTATGGGGGTCCCTGAATCACTGCTAGAGCTGTAAATATCTTCTCTTATGGGGGTCCCTGAATCACTGCTAGAGCTGTAAATATCTCCTCTTATGGGGGTCCCTGAATCACTGCTAGAGCCGTAAATATCTTCTCTTATGGGGGTCCCTGAATCACTGCTAGAGCCGTAAACATCTTCTCTTATGGGGGTCCCTGAATTACTGCTAGAGCCGTAAACATCTTCTCTTATGGAGGGTCCCTGAATCACTGCTAGAGCCGTAAACATCTTCTCTTATGGGGGTCCCTGAATCACTGCTAGAGCTGTAAACATCTTCTCTTATGGGGGTCCCTGAATCACTGCTAGAGACGTAAACATCTTCTCTTATGGGGGGTCCCTGAATCACTGCTAGAGCTGTAAACATCTTCTCTTATGGAGCGTCCCTGAATCACTGCTAGAGCCGTAAACATCTTCTCTTATGGGGGTCCCTGAATCACTGCTAGAGCTGTAAACATCTTCTCTTATGGAGCGTCCCTGAATCACTGCTAGAGCCGTAAACATCTTCTCTCATGGGGGTCCCTGAATCACTGCTAGAGCCGTAAACATCTCCTCTTATGGGGGTCCCTGAATCACTGCTAGAGACGTAAACATCTTCTCTTATGGGGGGTCCCTGAATCACTGCTAGAGCTGTAAACATCTTCTCTTATGGAGGGTCGCTGAATCACTGCTAGAGCTGTAAATATCTTCTCTTATGGAGGGTCCCTGGATCACTGCTAGAGCTGTAAATATCTTCTCTTATGGAGGGTCCCTGGATCACTGCTAGAGCCGTAAAAACCTTCTCTTATGGGGGTCCCTGAATCACTGCTAGAGCCGTAAAAATCTTCTCTTATGGGGGTCCCTGAATCACTGCTAGAGCCGTAAACATCTTCTCTTATGGAGGGTCCCTGAATCACTGCTAGAGCCGTAAACATCTTCTCTTATGGGGGTCCCTGAATTACTGCTAGAGCCGTAAACATCTTCTCTTATGGGGGTCCCTGAATCACTGCTAGAGCTGTAAATATCTTCTCTTATGGGGGTCCCTGAATCACTGCTAGAGCTGTAAATATCTTCTCTTATGGAGGGTCCCTGGATCACTGCTAGAGCCGTAAATATCTTCTCTTATGGAGGGTCCCTGAATCACTGCTAGAGCCGTAAACATCTTCTCTTATGGAGGTCCCTGAATCACTGCTAGAGCTGTAAACATCTTCTCTTATGGGGGTCCCTGAATCACTGCTAGAGCTGTAAACATCTTCTCTTATGGGGGTCCCTGGATCACTACTAGAGCCGTAAACATCTTCTCTTATGGGGGTCCCTGAATCACTGCTAGAGCTGTAAACATCTTCTCTTATGGGGGTCCCTGAATCACTGCTAGAGCCGTAAACATCTTCTCTTATGGGGGTCCCTGAATTACTGCTAGAGCCGTAAACATCTTCTCTTATGGGGGTCCCTGAATCACTGCTAGAGACGTAAACATCTCCTCTTATGGGGGTCCCTGAATCACTGCTAGAGACGTAAACATCTTCTCTTATGGGGGGTCCCTGAATCACTGCTAGAGCCGTAAACATCTTCTCTTATGGGGGTCCCTGAATCACTGCTAGAGCCGTAAACATCTTCTCTTATGGGGGTCCCTGAATCACTGCTAGAGACGTAAACATCTCCTCTTATGGGGGTCCCTGAATCACTGCTAGAGACGTAAACATCTTCTCTTATGGGGGGTCCCTGAATCACTGCTAGAGCCGTAAACATCTTCTCTTATGGGGGTCCCTGAATCACTGCTAGAGCCGTAAACATCTTCTCTTATGGGGGTCCCTGAATCACTGCTAGAGACGTAAACATCTCCTCTTATGGGGGTCCCTGAATCACTGCTAGAGCCGTAAACATCTCCTCTTATGGGGGTCCCTGAATCACTGCTAGAGCTGTAAACATCTTCTCTTATGGAGGGTCCCTGAATCACTGCTAGAGCCGTAAATATCTCCTCTTATGGGGGTCCCTGAATCACTGCTAGAGCCGTAAATATCTCCTCTTATGGGGGTCCCTGAATCACTGCTAGAGCCGTAAACATCTTCTCTTATGGGGGTCCCTGAATCACTGCTAGAGCCGTAAACATCTTCTCTTATGGGGGGTCCCTGAATCACTGCTAGAGCTGTAAATATCTTCTCTTATGGGGGTCCCTGAATCACTGCTAGAGCCGTAAATATCTCCTCTTATGGGGGTCCCTGAATCACTGCTAGAGACGTACGTAAACATCTCCTCTTATGGGGGTCCCTGGATCACTGCTAGAGCTGTAAATATCTTCTCTTATGGGGGTCCCTGAATCACTGCTAGAGACGTAAATATCTTCTCTTATGGAGGGTCCCTGGATCACTGCTAGAGACGTAAACATCTTCTCTTATGGGGGTCCCTGAATCACTGCTAGAGCCGTAAATATCTTCTCTTATGGGGGTCCCTGAATCACTGCTAGAGCCGTAAATATCTTCTCTTATGGGGGTCCCTGAATCACTGCTAGAGCCGTAAACATCTTCTCTTATGGGGGTCCCTGGATCACTGCTAGAGCTGTAAACATCTCCTCTTATGGGGGTCCCTGAATCACTGCTAGAGCCGTAAACATCTTCTCTTATGGAGGGTCCCTGAATCACTGCTAGAGCCGTAAACATCTTCTCTTATGGGGGTCCCTGAATCACTGCTAGAGCCGTAAACATCTTCTCTTATGGAGGGTCCCTGAATCACTGCTAGAGCCGTAAACATCTTCTCTTATGGGGGTCCCTGAATCACTGCTAGAGCTGTAAACATCTTCTCTTATGGGGGTCCCTGAATCACTGCTAGAGACGTAAACATCTTCTCTTATGGGGGGTCCCTGAATCACTGCTAGAGCTGTAAACATCTTCTCTTATGGAGCGTCCCTGAATCACTGCTAGAGCCGTAAACATCTTCTCTTATGGGGGGTCCCTGAATCACTGCTAGAGCCGTAAACATCTTCTTATGGGGGGTCCCTGAATCACTGCTAGAGCTGTAAACATCTTCTCTTATGGAGCGTCCCTGAATCACTGCTAGAGCCGTAAACATCTTCTCTTATGGGGGTCCCTGAATCACTGCTAGAGCCGTAAACATCTTCTCTTATGGGGGGTCCCTGAATCACTGCTAGAGCTGTAAACATCTTCTCTTATGGAGGGTCGCTGAATCACTGCTAGAGCTGTAAATATCTTCTCTTATGGAGGGTCCCTGGATCACTGCTAGAGCTGTAAATATCTTCTCTTATGGGGGTCCCTGAATCACTGCTAGAGCTGTAAATATCTTCTCTTATGGAGGGTCCCTGGATCACTGCTAGAGCCGTAAATATCTTCTCTTATGGGGGTCCCTGAATCACTGCTAGAGCCGTAAATATCTCCTCTTATGGAGGGTCCCTGAATCACTGCTAGAGCCGTAAATATCTCCTCTTATGGGGGTCCCTGAATCACTGCTAGAGCCGTAAATATCTTCTCTTATGGGGGTCCCTGAATCACTGCTAGAGCCGTAAACATCTCCTCTTATGGGGGGTCCCTGAATCACTGCTAGAGCCGTAAACATCTCCTCTTATGGGGGTCCCTGAATCACTGCTAGAGCTGTAAATATCTTCCCTTATGGAGGGTCCCTGAATCACTGCTAGAGCCGTAAACATCTTCTCTTATGGGGGTCCCTGAATCACTGCTAGAGCTGTAAATATCTTCTCTTATGGGGGTCCCTGAATCACTGCTAGAGCCGTAAACATCTTCTCTTATGGGGGTCCCTGAATCACTGCTAGAGCCGTAAACATCTTCTCTTATGGGGGTCCCTGAATCACTGCTAGAGCCGTAAATATCTTCTCTTATGGGGGTCCCTGAATCACTGCTAGAGCCGTAAACATCTTCTCTTATGGGGGTCCCTGGATCACTGCTAGAGCTGTAAACATCTCCTCTTATGGGGGTCCCTGAATCACTGCTAGAGCCGTAAACATCTTCTCTTATGGAGGGTCCCTGAATCACTGCTAGAGCCGTAAACATCTTCTCTTATGGGGGTCCCTGAATCACTGCTAGAGCTGTAAACATCTTCTCTTATGGGGGTCCCTGAATCACTGCTAGAGACGTAAACATCTTCTCTTATGGGGGGTCCCTGAATCACTGCTAGAGCTGTAAACATCTTCTCTTATGGAGCGTCCCTGAATCACTGCTAGAGCCGTAAACATCTTCTCTTATGGGGGGTCCCTGAATCACTGCTAGAGCCGTAAACATCTTCTTATGGGGGGTCCCTGAATCACTGCTAGAGCTGTAAACATCTTCTCTTATGGAGCGTCCCTGAATCACTGCTAGAGCCGTAAACATCTTCTCTTATGGGGGTCCCTGAATCACTGCTAGAGCCGTAAACATCTTCTCTTATGGGGGGTCCCTGAATCACTGCTAGAGCTGTAAACATCTTCTCTTATGGAGGGTCGCTGAATCACTGCTAGAGCTGTAAATATCTTCTCTTATGGAGGGTCCCTGGATCACTGCTAGAGCTGTAAATATCTTCTCTTATGGGGGTCCCTGAATCACTGCTAGAGCTGTAAATATCTTCTCTTATGGGGGTCCCTGAATCACTGCTAGAGCTGTAAATATCTTCTCTTATGGAGGGTCCCTGGATCACTGCTAGAGCCGTAAATATCTTCTCTTATGGGGGTCCCTGAATCACTGCTAGAGCCGTAAAAATCTTCTCTTATGGGGGTCCCTGAATCACT
>NC_139700.1:56036032-56071032 GCF_964188405.1 Protomyctophum parallelum
CATTCTGTGTTCCGTCTGTGTTTCATGGCCGCCTCAATGCTTTTCCAATGGAAGTCACGTGGTTTGACCAAACACTTGTGTTTGATGGGGGGAGGGGGGAAATCAAACACAAGTGTTAGTTTGATATGTGTGTATGAGGCCGTATGATGGGCAGAACACAGCCATCAAACAAATGTTTGGTCAAACCATGGACTGCTCTGAAGGTTTCGTTGCCTGTTTTTTGCACGCAGACATCTGCCCACGCAGACATCTGCCCACGCAGACATCTGCCCACGCAGACATCTGCCCACTCAGACATCTGCCCATGCAGACATCTGCCCACGCAGACATCTGCCCACGCAGACATCTCCCCACGCAGACATCTCCCCATGCAGACATCTGCCCACGCAGACATCTCCCCACGCAGACATCTGCCCACGCAGACATCTCCCCGCGCAGAAAATCTCCCTGAAACGGTATCTGTCCATGAAAAATATGGCCTATTTATTATTATTATTATTATTATTATTAACGTCAACACAGATCAAAGACCCATAAATCCACACAAGTCTCACAGAAACAGTAAACAGGTATAATATGTACAGTACAGGTACAGTGTATGTACAGTCACAAAAAACACAACCGGAGAAATAGAATAGAATCTTCTTCTAGTTTTTTTCTTTTTAGTTTTTTAAATACTTAATAGTATCAGTGCAATCAGAAAGGTGGTATATTTCAGAATAAAGGTCCTATGATAGTGGTATATATATATATATATATATATATATTTCAGAATAAAGGTCCTAGTAGTATGATAGTCTGGCTCATGTGCTGTTCAAGTAGTTTGTTTATACAAGGTTTATTTTTGGGAAGGACAGAGTACAATAACATGGTGTTTCCATGTAATCTATTTATATATTATAATGTGAGACATTTAAATCTAATGGAGAAATGCTGTTTTTTGCAATAAAACGACATTCCATTGGTTCTATATTCTGAGCTGGTTTGAAATGAGTTGCCGTTTAGAAAGCGGCACTATGTAACTTTTTAACGAATAGAATGTATTATTTGTAAGCATGTTTAATACGATATAATAACTTTATACAGTCTTTTTTTTTATACATTTCTTTTGGTCTATTTACATGACCCTTTGACACGATCGTTTGTTGTTTCTGGTTTGGCACAATTTTTCACCTGAAGGTCAATAAAATCAATTGTATTATTTATCCCCTGAGCAAGCAGATATAAGGCTCTATTAGCTCAATGGCTAAAAAATGTCAGCACTTGCGCACGCAGGACGGACAGAGCCCCCGGGTTTGGTTCAAATCCGGGGGGTTATAGAACTTGAGGAAAGTTACATAGTGCAGCCTTTTTTTGTTTTCTTTTGAATAACACAGAATGGATTTCAATATCTGGTTTTAATGCTTCTGAATTTGTGCCGATCCCACGTGGGAAAAAGTCTTTGTTGTACTTTCATTTTTTTTTTAGGTTCCATTTACACTGGCAGCCAAATCCAGCCGGAACCAGATCAGGTGCCACATCCAGATTGGAATCGCATTTGTCTAAATAAGTGTAAACACAAACAAAGTCACAAGGAATCCATACACAAACTCAGAGGTGGTTTCAACTCTGATTTCAGGAGATCCGTCTCAGTCTGAACGCAGTAAGCGCTACTTGTTTGTGTTTTACACTCAATTAGACAAACGGGATCGGGATTCCGATCTGGACCTACTGGCACAGATCTGATTCAGGCTGGATTTGGCTGACCAGTGTGAACGTGGCCTTTAGTGAGCCGAAGTAGCATATGGGTCATCCTAGGAGCAGGAAGGTGGTTTTCTCCTAGGAATACCCACCCTGGTCCAGAGTGTAGAGTAGGAGAGTAGCGACACACTATACGGGCTATAGTTCCAAACATTGCTCCTATATGGCTGGAACTATCCCATTGAGATAGAATGAGGAAAGGAAAGGAAAGGTACTATGTTTACCCAGGGTAACTGGACTAAGCTCAAGGACTTGTTTACAGCCAGGCCCTGCTCATAGAACATTTCATGGTAGAGGTTCAATGCCTTGCTCAAAGGGCACTTCAGCGGTGGTAATTTTAACGTGCCGGTCCGGGGATACGAACTATAGCGACCTTCACGATATCAAGACCGCTCCGCAAACCGGTCGGCCACCGCTGCCTCAAAGCACTTCCGCATTCCATTGTTTACAATGGGAGTCAACGCTATACTGTCGCCACTCTCTTACTGGATGACTCTGCCCTGGCCGTACGTAGCGATGGTGGGAAGGAGGTGGACGGGTTCTCCTAGGAGTACCCGCCCTGGCCGTAGCTCTGGCCCGCCGCGGCCGGCTCCTGGACGTACTGCTCGGTTCTGTCCCAGTCCTGGACCCAGCCTCCGTTCAGCTGGCCCGTGGCGCCGTAGCTCTTGGCCCCGCCTCCTCCTCCCCCGGGCGGCGCCACCACCACGGCGCCGTAGCCCTGCGTGATGTCGCCCGTCTCCTCCGCCAGCTCGTCCTCGTCGATGAAGCCGCACTTCTCGTCGCTGGTGTCCTCGGGGTCGGCCCACGGCTGCTTCTCGCCCGACGCGAAGATCCCGTAGAAGATCACGCCGCCGTAGTGGACCAGGGCGGCGATGAGGAACACGTACTGCCACTCCTCTCGGGTCTGACGGGGCGGAAAGGTCGTTTAGAAGGAAGGTCGTTTAGGAGAAAGGTCGTTTAGGAGAAAGGTCGTTTAGAAGAAAGGTAGTTTAGAAGAAAGGTCGTTTAGTAGAAAGGTAGTTTAGGAGAAAGGTCATTTAGAAGAAAGGTAGTTTAGAAGAAAGGTAGTTTAGAAGAAAGGTCGTTTAGAAGAAAGGTCGTTTAGAAGGCGTTGAGAAGAGCAGCCGCACAGAAATTCTCTTTATATATTCACAATTTACAATGTAAGCATTTAGCAGATGCTCTTATTCCAGAGCGACTTACAGTAAGCAAGAGTAAGCAAGAAGTATAATACATCAAATAATCTGTATCAACATGTGGCCCCTTTTCCACCAAAATAACTTTGGTTCTAGATTCTTGGAACCTTTTGTGCTTTCACGGAACGGGCAGACATTGTTTTTTTTGTTCCAGTTCCAAACCAACTGTCAGGGTTCTGAACCAGTTCATTTTCAGTGGAAACAGCCTAGGTTTCAACCTGAGACTAAAATGACTTGTTTTGTTCTTGAAGCACTGAGAAAACTGTTTCTTTCTTCGTCCTTTTTTTCCCCAAACTTGACTACGGTAGCGGTGGTCTCAAAAACATAAGGGGAACTTTGACAGGAAAAGACTCGCTCACCGTATAGAACATAGAAGTAAAACTCCTTAGACTGAGACTGATTGTATCATGCTCATAAAGTCCTCTGTGCTCAAAGTGCAATTAAAAAGCAAACGTCCTAAGACCTTTGTCAGTGCTATATCATATAGCACTGACAAAGGTCTTAGGACCTTAGGACTCCTTAGGACTCCTAAGACAGACTTGCCTTGTTCTTGGTCATGGCTCCCACTATGAGCGGACAGACCATTCCCGACAGCGTTCCCACTCCGTTGGAGATCCCCATGAGGATGCTGGCGTAGCGCGGAGCGATGTCCAGGTGGTTGACGTTGAACCCTAAACACACAAACAACCACACATGTGGGATAATTAGAATTATCGTAGCATTTTATGAACCCGTAAAATGTACCGACACTAGGGGTACATGTTATGTTGGCCATCTGTTGTAAAGCTCTCTCATTGTCTCTACCTGCAAGATGTGTTTTTATTTATGTTAAAATAGCATAAAAAAGATTTTAAAACAAAATGTGAGACACCAGAGGAGTTTATGAATGATAGCCAATAGGCCACTGCTCATGAAGACCCACCTGATATGGCGAAGCCGCTGAAGCCCACCGCCAGAACCAGGAAGGAGATGGCCATGCCTTTACTGTGAGAG
Organism: Protomyctophum parallelum; assembly: GCF_964188405.1. Classification (NCBI taxonomy): domain Eukaryota; kingdom Metazoa; phylum Chordata; class Actinopteri; order Myctophiformes; family Myctophidae; genus Protomyctophum; species Protomyctophum parallelum. The sequence continues at coordinate 56,039,962 of NC_139700.1, forward strand.
TATCCCACCACCAGGAGCAGAGTGGCCTCCATTCCAAACCCTGACAACAAGAACACATCATGAGTTAAACAACCACCAGGAGCAGAGTGGCCTCCATTCCAAACGCTGACAACAAGAACACATCATGAGTTAAACAACCACCAGGAGCAGAGTGGCCTCCATTCCAAACGCTGACAACAAGAACACATCATGAGTTAAACAACCACCAGGAGCAGAGTGGCCTCCATTCCAAACGCTGACAACAAGAACACATCATGAGTTAAACAACCACCAGGAGCAGAGTGGCCTCCATTCCAAACCCTGATAACAAGAACACATCATGAGTTAAACAACCTCCAGGAGCAGAGTGGCCTCCATTCCAAACGCTGACAACAAGAACACATCATGAGTTAAACAACCACCAGGAGCAGAGTGGCCTCCATTCCAAATCCTAACAACAAGAACACATCATGAGTTAAACAACCACCAGGAGCAGAGTGGCCTCCATTCCAAACCCTGACAACAAGAACACATCATGAGTTAAACAACCTCCTCCATTACAAATCCTAACAACAAGAACATGTAAAAATGAGTTTATCCAACCACCGCAGACCACGTTGTTATTAACCCGTTCTGACCTGAGATCAGATTCTAAAAAATGTCTTCTACATCCTGACAGTTTTCTGAAAAAAGCTACGTTCCTATGTCAGTCGTTCTTCGATTTTTCAAAAAAAATAGCAGCCCTACAAGCTCATATAGCGCGCCACCGAGTGGCGCGCTATATGAGCTTGTAGGGCTGCTATTTCTTTAAATAGCTAAAGCATAACACCAAAAGGGGTTCGTTCCTCCCACCCAGAATGGGTTAACTCATGATCTTATATGCCTCATATCTTCTGGAGTGGGGCCACCGTGGAGGAGGATCAGGACATGATGGTGTTGTGGAACTCTCACCTCCACAGTTCATGATCTTCCTGACGTTGGTGGTGGACATGATGTTGTGCTGCCGGAGGTAGTCGGCCAGCTGCCCGCCCAGAGGCACGATGATGGTCATGACCAGGTGAGGAAGAGCCGAGACCATGCCGACCTGGGGAGAGACACGGAAAACACCATGATATAAAGACCATGCCGACCTGGGGAGAGACACGAGAAACACGATGATATAAACTATAGGGCTGTCAATCGATTAAAATATTTAATCTGATTAATCGCATGATTGTCCATAGTTAACTGTGATTAATCGCAAATTAATCGCATATTTTTTATCCGTTCTAAATATACCTTAAATCAGTGGTTTTCAAGATTTTTCATATCAAGGTCCATTATTTATTCTGCATTTGAGCCACGGAACCACCATTTGATGACATTTAGCCTTCCAGAACCAAACTAAAGAACTGTATTGATATTGGCCAATGGAACCATTACGAGAGATAACAGGCCATGTTGATCAAAATAACATGTTTTCTAAGTTTTCTAATTGTGTAGACTTAAATTAACTTAAGTAATTCAGCTGTTTAACAATTATTCAACTCTTCAGTGTAAAATGCGTCTCTCAACCATTCTGTCAAACTTCACAGTGCGTTAATCGCGCGTTAAAAAAAATAGTGCCGTTAAAAGGATTGTGAGTTAACTAGTTAATAGTGCGTTAACTTTGACAGCCCTAATAATTAATCAATATTACACGAGAGGGTGTGGTTTAACGTGATTATTGCCAAGACAGTGATGCGGTCAGGAACGAGACGAAGTCGAGTTCCGCAAGCATCTCTGAATGTATTCATTCATACATTGGGAGGTGAAGCGGCGAACAGTCGACGCCAGCATCCTCACTTCCCACGTTCACACACCACGGGGCAGCACACCTAAACCTAACCTTAACCCATGTCTAACCAATGACTAGTCTAAACTAAGTATGCACACCTAAACCTAACCTTAACCCATGTCTAACCAATGACTAGTCTAAACCTAACCTTAACCCATGTCTAACCAATGACTAGTCTAAACCTAACCTTAACCCATGTCTAACCAATGACTAGTCTAAACCTAACCTTAACCCATGTCTAACCAATGACTAGTCTAAACCTAACCTTAACCCATGTCTAACCAATGACTAGTCTGAACTAAGTATGCACACCTAAACCTAACCTTAACCCATGTCTAACCAATGACTAGTCTAAACTAAGTATGCACCCCGATAATATGGTCATCTTTTTGGGTCTCAGGCCCAAAAAGATTGCACGCATGCACGCACGCACGCACGCACGCACGCACGCACGCACGCACGCACGCACGCACGCACGCACGCACGCAATCACACACGCAGAGAGTCAGTGCGTTATTATAAGATATCCAACCCCCCCCCCCTGATTTACTCCTGTGTAAACCTGCATAAACGTCCTCGTCTCCAGAGGGAGAAGAAGACATAGTGTCTCTGACTGTGACATCACTGCGTCATATTGTCTCAGAGCAATCACAAGCTGTCACGCCCCCCCCCCCCCCCCATGATTCATTCCCCACACTCCTCTCCGAGGGGTCAGGGGTCACACAGGGATGTGTTGATGGGATCCAGACACCGACCAATCAATCTCAACCAGGAGGAATGTCTCAATCTGTTCTGTCTGTCTGTCTGTCTGTCTGTCTGTCTGTCTGTCTGTCTGTCTGTCTGTCTGTCTGTCTGTCTGTCTGTCTGTCTGTCTGCCGTTCTGTTCTGTTCTGTTCTGTTCTGTTCTGTTCTGTTCTGTTCTGTTCTGTTCTGTTCTGTTCTGTTCTGTCTGCCTGCCTGCCTGCCTGCCTGCCTGCCTGCCTGCCTGCCTGCCTGTTCGTCCGTCCGTCCGTCCGTCCGTCCGTCCGTCCGTCCGTCCGTCCGTCCGTCTGTCTGGCTGTCTGTCTGACTGTCTGGCTCCAGCATGCTTCTCAAGATGGTTGTTATACAGACATCTTATCCACGTCCATTTCAAACAACTGCTTCCTCTCGCCTTCAAATGTGTCCTGTTGATGACAGTGATAATGATACTACTGAGGCCGTGGCTCGGCGGCATAGGAGGCCTTAAGTATGTTTCACCAGCTTCAATTGAAACGGGCCTCCACCCTCAGGGGGGGCCTCAACAAAATAATGATGTCATAGGTATATGGGGGCCTCATATTTGGTCTTGAAACGGGCCTCCAGATTCCCAAGGCCGTCCCTGAGAACACACAAACACACCAAGCTGGCCATAGGGGGCGCTAGCTCCCCTCAAAGAGACAGAATGCAAAATGCTTGTCATTCAGCCTCACTTTGAGTTACTCAGTGGACTGTCTGCACTAATTGGCGTCGTTAAGGCGTGCATGGCAACAGTTTGTGTCGCGTGTGATGTCACACCAGAAGATATAAGAGGATGCACCGTGTTGAAAATTACCGTAGACGTCGAGAGAGAGAAGACAGACAGACAGACAGACAGACAGACAGACAGACAGACAGACAGACAGACAGACAGACAGACAGACAGACAGACAGACAGACAGACAGACAGACATAGTGATGTTGTCTTGGACCGTTTCCAAAGCAGGAGGACCAAAGCGAGCCCATCAGGCTGCTGTAGCAGTGAGGAACAAACTGTATTCCTTTGGAGGCTGTGATGGATGGATCTTCAACAACATGCAGGGACAGATGGATGTCCATGTCTTCAACACAGTGTCTTTATGCTGGAAGAAGTTACCTCCAGTGGAACCAGGAAGAGTAGACGGTCACCTCGAGGTTCCATCCATGCGCTTCGGCCACACAGCTGTGTTGGTTGAAGATACAGTCTACATCTGGGGAGGCTATCCTTACTGCAATGTGCTTTATGCATTTGATGTTGACGCCCACAGATGGTTCCAACCCAGGGTTTCTGGGACTGTTCCAGAGGAGAGGAGCTTCCACTCAGCCTGTGTGTTGGAGAAGGTCATGTTTATCCATGGAGGAGACACCCATCTGACTGGATACACTAATGACATGTACAAGTTGGACACCAGCACAATGGTCTGGACTTTAATTAACACCAGAGGAACTCCACCTCCTGATTCATCAGCTCACTCTGCCACCATCATTGGTACCAAGATGTTTGTATTTGGGGGCATGAAGCAATACCAGGAGGTCAACAACACCATCAGAGTGTTTGACACAGAGACCAACGTCTGGCTGGACACACCTTCTGCACAACTTCTACCAGAAGGACGCTGTTGGCATTCAGCATTTATCTACAATGGAGAGCTGTACATATTTGGTGGCTGGAACAATAACCAGAACTTCAATGATGTGTGGAAATTCAGTCCAGAGACCTTCTCCTGGAAGAAGGTTGAGCCCAAGGGGAAAGGACCATGTCCAATGCAGGATATGTGCTGTTGCATTGTGGGAGATCGTATCATCCTCTTTGGAGGATACAAAGAAGATGACACTACCTCTGATGAGCTGTTCATCTTAGACTTGAGTCCTCGTCTTAAGACGTTATGTAAGCTAGAAGTTATGCAGTACGCTCTGGACCAATCAGAACACCCACACGACATCAGGTGGGAACTGGCAGCCATGGCAACCAACGACAACAGACGACAACAACATTAACAACCGAGACCACATTCCAGATGAAGGAACAGCAGAAAGATCAAGAAATGATGGATCAACATCTCATCCCACCTGATGGTGAGCCACCTCTCAGCATCACTTACTGAGATTCAAACCTCAGGAGACTCCTTCTCTCCAGACAGGCTCTCTAACCATTCAGCTAGGCATCAAACAATGACAATTGTTCCGTCCAACACAATGCGGTGGAAACACAAACCTGTGTCTGTATGTTCCAAACTGAACACGGTGGAACTCTCTTTATCTTATATTTATTTCTATGATATTTTTTTATTTAAAGGACCAAGCAGTCCTGAAAGGACTTGGTCCTTTATTGTTATTGTTTTTTTCCTTCTCCTTCTGCCAAAAAAATAATAATCGCGAAACTCGGCCTACAGAAAAAACAAAACTCTTAAGGGCGACTGTGGCTCAGGAGGTAGAGCAGGTCATCCAATGATCCATGGGTCGGCGGTTCGAATCCCGGCTCCTCCTGTCTACATGTCGAAGTGTCCTTGGGCAAGACACTAAACCCCAAATTCCTCCCGATGTGCTGGTTGGTACCTTGCATGGCTTCCGGCGCAATCGGTGTATGAATGTGTGTGTGAATGGGTGAATGTAATGCACAATCTATGTAAATCGCTTTGGATAAAGGCGCTATATAAATGCACCATTTACCATTTTATCTGGTACACAGCAAGCTAAAAGGAATCAACACACCAGCACGCCAGAGACCAACATACTTCAAACCCAAACAAATAGTTAAAAATAGAACTACAAAACGCATGTTGGAGATTAAACAACAGATAACAGCCAGCACCAGCAACTGTGTTTATTTAATCACATGTGAAAAAATGTGGCTTACAATATGTCGGAGAAACGAGTAAAACAATAGCTGCGTGTGATATTGAACAGTCAAACTATTCGTATCAACAAAATAATGATGTCATAGGTATATGGGGGCCTCATATTTGGTCTTGAAACGGGCCTCCAGATTCCTAAGGCCGCCCCTGCTCGGCGGTCCATCCTGGGTGGCTCAGCGGTCCAGCCCGCTCCAGGCTGTGATTATGTGGCGCCATCGGCAACGATGTGCAAACGACAATAAGCGTCAAGAAGCGCTCTGAGTTTAATACGGTCAAGCAGCTTCCACAGTCCAAATGGAATGACCCTCTGTGGCATAAACCTACAGCGATCCCCCAGACAAGCAGTGTCCCCCCTTTGGAGGACCCTTTAATTCAGCCACAATGCACTGAAACACAGAAAGGTGGTGGCTGAGGCTTTTTTAGTCCTTTTTTTATTCCAGCTCAGATCGCGCTGGATGAATAAAGCGACTGTGTTTAGCGGTAGCCGGGGGCGGACCGGGGAATATTTCCAAATCAACCAAATCACTGAATGCTCCTTTAATGTCCTTTAATGTCCTTTAATGTCCTTTAATGTCCTTTAATGTCCTTTAAGGCTGCCTTGAAAAGACACCTATTTTCTTTTTTCTTCAGGCTGACAAATTAGTTTTAACCAACGGTTTGACACGACGAACACGAGACGATTGGACCATCAGCCCCATGGCTGTGATTGGACCATCAGCCCCATGGCTGTGATTGGACCATCAGCCCCATGGCTGTGATTGGACCATCAGCCCCATGGCTGTGATTGGACCATCAGCCCCATGGCTGTGATTGGACCATCAGCCCCATGGCTGTGATTGGACCATCAGCCCCATGGCTGTGATTGGACCATCAGCCCCATGGCTGTGTTTAAGTGTGACTGATGACTGCGTTGGAACGTTGATGACCCTGATGTGATGAAGACCCTTTTGTTTAACCCATTCTGGGCGGGAAACCCATTTTGGTGTTTTATGCTTTAGCTATTGAAAAATAGCAGATCTACAAGCTCGTAGCTCGAGCTTGTAGATCTGCTATTTTTGAAAAATCGTGAAAATGCTGTGCACAAACCTTTGAATATAAATTCTTTCAGAGCGAATGTTTTTCACTCAAATCTTTGCGTCTGAGGGGTTCCTAAAGAACAACATATTTTCAGATGGCATATTACATTTTTACATATATATTATATATATATATATTACATAATACTTTTTGGGGTCCTTAATTGACACGTAATAGTTTGAGAACCACTTGATACAGAAACATGAGGTATTTCAGAAAACTGTCATTTTATTTAGAATACTTTTTTTTTTAATGTCGAAGTCGGGTCTAAATGGGTTAAGGTCGATGTGCGTTCGGTCATCATAATATATTGTTGTTTCCTTCGTGCTCAAAATAGATCTATATATTTTTTTTCATCAGAGACAGACAGAGTGACTTAGTGATTTATTCTCTTTGCCAGTCTGCGTGCGGTCCACACACACACACACCGTGTGGGAGACAGTCAACGCACTTTGAAAGACACTTTTGGGTATTTTATGGCGAATAGTTTGGCTGGTTTGTTTTGTGTGAAGGTTGTACACGGCGTTGATGTAAAGCGCTGTCAGGGTTCATGACAGGCGCCGTATAAACTGAAGCTTAGACTTTACTATTATTAGACCCTTTTTGGCTCTGTAACTCGCGGGTGTTCAAATATGGAACCACGGCGTTAATCCATTCTGCACGGGAACCCACTTTGGTGTTATAGCATTATGTCATGCTTTAGCTATTGAAAAATAGCAGATCTACAAGCTCGTAGCGCGCCACCGAGTGGCGCGCTACGAGCTTGTAGGTCTGCTATTTTCTTTTTTAATCGAAGAACGACTGACTTAGAAAAATAGGCTTTTTCAGAAAGCTGTCAGGATGTAGAAGACATTTTTAGAACCCCTTTTGGTGTTAGCATTATGTTATGCTTTAGCTATTGAAAAATAGCAGATCTACAAGCTCGTAGCGCGCCACCGAGTGGCGCGCTACGAGCTTGTAGGTCTGCTATTTATTTTTTTTATCGAAGAACGACTGACATAGAAACATAGCTTTTTTCAGAAAACTGTCAGGATGTAGAAGACATTTATAGAATCTGATCTCAGGTCAGAATGGGTTAAATCAACACAGTGTACTGTAGTGGTTCCTAAAACATTTTCATGTCAAGGACCCCCACATTCCCACTAATTAGCCCCGCGGAACCCCCATCAGAAAAGATATGCCAGGGACCCCCATCAGAAAAGACATGCCAGGGACCCCCATAAGAGAAGATTTATAAGGGTGATTCTGAACCCATTTATTTTCAAGGAACCCCCAGTTTGACATGCATTAGCTCTGAGAGTGTACTCTCTCAGAGTTACAGACCCATAAGGGTCCATTTGGTTCCAGACTATCATGTAGCTGGGGTGGGGACCCCCTGGAACTCCCTCAAGGACCCCTGGGGGTCCCCGGAGACTCAGGGCTCTCAGAGACTCTAAAAGATGGTGTCTGTCGACCGATGCGAATCAAGCTGTAGGTCCTTGGAATGAAACAGGGCTGAGAATCACCACTCATACTGTAGCAGACCATGCAGTGAGATGGATTGTTTCTGCTGATTGTTTTCACCACGCTGAGTTCAAAGCCCAACGCCTTGCGCCAAATTAAAATCCGTCAACGTGATTCATTTGTCACACTTCTCCGGGGGTCAGAGTTCACAGAGACACTGACCATCTCTTCTCTGTGCATTCCATCTTTTTTTTTTCACAGATGGAGTTTTACATGTTCATCAAAATCGTCATCTTTTTTTATCTTTTATCATTTATTCTGATGTGTGGATGTGGCCCTGATTGTACTGGAGCTGTCTGTCTGTCTGTCTGTCTGTCTGTCTGTCTGTCTGTCTGTCTGTCTGTCTGTCTGTCTGTCTGTCTGTCTGTCTGTCTGTCTGTCTGTCTGTCTGTCTTCAACACCCAGCTCCTCCCACTTCACCGCCCAGCTCCTCCATCAAATCATCGCTATGGGGTTCACACAAACACACACAGTTGGGCATAGGATGGTTTGTTTCAGCTAGCTGTAGCAAACAGGCTAACAGCTAGCTGGTAGTTTGTACCTTACTGATAGTAGTTTAACACTACAGAACTCATGTTACTCGACTTAATTAACTGTAGAATGTTTTCATTGTTTAATCCACATTCTTAATCCGTTTTTTAAGTCTTACGGACAGAGTGAGACTTAAAAACGGAGACGCGTTTTCCTGACATCATCGCAAAAAGGTCTGTCTCTCTGGCGTGCAAAGTAGTTTAACGGGTAGTTCGTATACCTTACTGACGGTAGTTTAACTGGTAGTTGGTACCTTACTGACAGTAGTTTAACGGGTAGTTCGTATACCTTACTGACGGTAGTTTAACTGGTAGTTGGTACCTTACTGACAGTAGTTTAACTGGTAGTTGGTACCTTACTGACGGTAGTTTAACTGGTAGTTGGTACCTTACTGACGGTAGTTTAACTGGTAGTTGGTACCTTACTGACAGTAGTTTAACTGGTCGTTCGTACCTTACTGACAGTAGTTTAACGGGTAGTTGGTACCTTGCTGACAGTAGTTTAACTGGTAGTTGGTACCTTACTGACAGTAGTTTAACTGGTAGTTGGTACCTTGCTGACAATAGTTTAACGGGTACGTACCTTACTGACAGTAGTTTAACGGGTTCGTACCTTGCGGTAGTTTAACGGTAGTTTAACGTACCTTGCGGTAGTTTAACGGTAGTTTAACGTACCTTGCGGTAGTTTAACGGTAGTTTAACGTACCTTGCTGATCTCAAAGCCGAACACCTCTTCGAAGTAGGCCGGCTGGCTGATGAGCAGCAGGTAGAAGGTCCAGCTGCGGCAGAAGTTGGCCACGATGATGGCGTAGACGGGCATGGAGGTGAAGAACCTCCTCCAGGGCGTTTTGAACTTCTGCCAGACACACAGAAAACAAGATGAATGCTCCATTCTGACCTGAGATCAGATTCTACCAGACACACAGAAAACAGACAACAGATGAATGCTCGATTCTGACCTGAGATCAGATTCTACCAGACACACAGAAAACAGACCGTCAGAGGACAACAACAGATGAATGCTCCATTCTGACCTGAGATCAGATTCTACCAGACACACAGAGAACAGACCGTCAAAGGACAACAACAGATGAATACTCCATTCTGACCTGAGATCAGATTCTACCAGACACACAGAAAACAGACAACAGATGAATACTCCATTCTGACCTGAGATCAGATTCTACCAGACACACAGAAAACAGACAACAGATGAATACTCCATTCTGACCTGAGATCAGATTCTACCAGACACACAGAGAACAGACCGTCAGAGGACAACAACAGATGAATACTCCATTCTGACCTGAGATCAGATTCTACCAGACACACAGAAAACAGACCGTCAGAGGACAACAACAGATGAATACTCCATTCTGACCTGAGATCAGATTCTAAACATGTCTGTTTGAAAATGACAGTTTTCTGAAAAAGCTACGTTTCCATGTCAGTCGTTCTTCCATTTTTCAAAAATAGCAGACCTACAAGCTCGTATCGCGCGATATGAGCTTGTAGATCTGCTATTTTTCAATAGCTAAAGCATAACATAATGCTGACGCCAAAAGGGGTTCCCGCCCAACATGGGTTAACAAGAAATAGCCGATTTGCTCGTCTACATATGAGGTCAATTATTCATTCTTTGTCCATCCATCCATCTCCAACCGCTTATCCGTAGTCGGGTCGCGGGGGGGCAACAGCTCCACCAGAGAGCTCCAGACTTCCCTCTCCTCCAGAGCAACATTAGTGACTTCCTCCTGGGGGGGATCCCGAGACTTTCCAAGGCCAGTGAGTTGTCCATGTAATCCCTCCATCTGGTCCTTGGTCTGCCCCGGGGTCTCCTCCCAGTGGGACGTGGTCCTTGGTCTGCCCCGGGGTCTCCTCCCAGTGGGACGTGGTCCTTGGTCTGCCCCGGGGTCTCCTCCCAGTGGGACGTGATCCTTGGTCTGCCCCGGGGTCTCCACCCAGTGGGACGTGGTCCTTGGTCTGCCCCGGGGTCTCCTCCCAGTGGGACGTGATCCTTGGTCTGCCCCCTGGGGTCTCCTCCCAGTGGGACGTGATCCTTGGTCTGCCCCGGGGGTCTCCTCCCAGTGGGACGTGGTCCTTGGTCTGCCCCGGGGTCTCCTCCCAGTGGGACGTGGTCCTTGGTCTGCCCCGGGGTCTCCTCCCAGTGGGACGTGGTCCTTGGTCTGCCCCGGGGGGGGGGGTCTCCTCCCAGTGGGACGTGATCCTTGGTCTGCCCCGGGGTCTCCTCCCAGTGGGACGTGGTCCTTGGTCTGCCCCGGGGTCTCCTCCCAGTGGGACGTGGTCCTTGGTCTGCCCCGGGGTCTCCTCCCAGTGGGACGTGCCTCGAGGACCTCCCCCTAGGGAGACGCCCGAGAGGCATCCTAACCAGATTCCCCTGAACCACCTAAGCTGGCTCCTTTCCAGGCGAAGAAGCAGCGACTCTACTCATTGTAAATGGCATTTCATGTTTGTGTAATCTACAGCTGAATATGGAAGGTAAAAGTACTGGAATAATGGAATAGTACTCCTAAGGCTCCTCCCACAGCGGGATAAAGTACAAGTACTCACTTCCATGGCTCCCATCAGCATGGTTAAAGTATAAATACCCTGTAACGATGAAGTATAAATACTCTATAAAGTACTCGTGCTGTACCTCCATGGCTCCCAGCATCTGGGCGCTCTCTCCGATGCTCTCCTCGATGTATCTCCGCTCCTCCATGGTGATGGTGGGATGTTCTGCCGGGCTCTCATAGGACACCAGGATCCAAAACATGTACCAGACGATCCCAAAACAACCTGCATGTACACACACACACACACACACACACACACACACACACACACACACACACACACACACACACACACACACACACACATTAAACATGTACCACACCACCCCAAAACAACCTGCATGTACACACACATACATTAAACATGTACCAGACGATGCCAAAACAACCTGCATGTACACACACACACACACACACACACACACACACACACACACACACACACACATACACACACACACACACACACACACACACACCCACACACACACACACACACACACACATACATTAAACATGTACCACACCACCCCAAAACAACCTGCATGTACACACACATACATTAAACATGTACCGCACCACCCCAAAACAACCTGCATGTACACACACATACATTAAACATGTACCGCACCACCCCAAAACAACCTGCATGTACACACACATACATTAAACATGTACCACACCACCCCAAAACAACCTGTAACACATGTACACATACATTAAACCACCCCAAAACTACCTGTACACATGTACAACTAGAAGTGCACTCTGTCGAGTACATACTTGCTTGTTGCACACTAGTAGGCCATAAATGGCCAACTAGTGCGCAAGCAGAGCACGCAAGTACTTTCGACCGCTACAAACTGTCAAATCTCAGTAATGACTACTTGTGCCTGATACGGCAGTGGTGTCAGATTACATACATATACACAGGAGCATTACCTTTAATCCTCCCAACACTAAAACATATCGTCATTACGTCACCATCGAAAACCAATTACACTCTGGCATTGGGTCCTTAAATATACATATTTCTTACGTCATCATTGAGAGCTAGTTATACATATACTATGTATATGTAATTTGGCACCACTGTATGACTGTATCAGGCACAATTTGCTGGGACGGTTCATACGCATCAAAATTCGCGGGACGGCTGGGACGGTGCGTACGAGTCCCGGGCTAAACTATTACTTGCGCGCTCTGCTTGCGCAAGTAAATACATGAAACATGTACCAGACCACACCAAAACTACATGTATGTACATACAAATACATACAGTACATGAATGAGGCTGTACTCACCGTAGAGGTAGTACTTTAGTGGTAGTATAACTCACCATACAGGTAGTAGTAAAGTACCAGTGTTGTTTTTGGCAGCTAATTTCTATTTTAGTTTTAGTCATAGTCTTTGGACTGAAACTTCATTTAGTTTTAGTCACATTTTAGTCACCTGGAAATGTCTTAGTTTTAGTCTAGTTTTAGTCGACTAAATGTCATAAGATTTTAGTCGACTAAATCTACAGTTGATTTAGTCGACTAAAATGTATTTTGGCGGGTCTTGATGCCGTCTTAATGAGTGTTTTTACACTTGCTGAAAATAGCCGATCAGCTATTTTCAGCATGCAACCAAGAGTAAAATGACTTATACTGGATCTCTTGTCCACTAGTCCCTTTTAGTCTAGTTTTTATTTGTCGACGAAATTGTCAGTATATTTAGTCTTTAGTCTTTTAGATATCGTGGCTTAGTTTTCATTTAGTTTCCATTCGTTTTCGTCAGTGGAAAAAAGGTAGTCGACGAACATTCTTCGTCTTAGTTTTAGTCGACGAAAACAACACTGTACAGTACATGAATGAGGCTGTACTCACCATAGAGGTAGTGGTATATTGGCATATAGTACATGAGGTACATGAGGCTGTACTCACCGTAGAGGTAGTGGTATATTGGCATATAGTACATGAGGTACATGAGGCTGTACTCACCGTAGAGGTAGTGGTATAGTAGTATATAGTACATGAGGTACATGAGGTACTCACCGTAGAGGTAGAAGACACAGGGCCAGCCGTGGTACTGAACCAGGAACCCCGCCAGAGGCATGGCGATCACCGCGCCGGCGTAGGACCCACAGAAGGAGATGGTCGCCAGCCGGCTCCTCTCGAGAGGCGGCGCCCATTTACTCCAGATGCCGTGGCAGGCCGGGTACGTCACCCCCTGGTGGAGACATGAAGCATTACATTATTACAGGGTACCTCAGCGCCCCCTGGTGGAGACATGAAGCACATTTGACACACATAAAGACCCCCCAGGACTTCTAAACGTCATTAATATATATTCTTTGTGCAAAAAGGGTGAAGTGTCCCTTTAAGGGAATTAATTCCTTTTGGCTTAGTGGTTAAGAGGCTAAATGTCATCAGATGGTGGTTCCGTGGCTCAGATGGGTCTGAGAGGCTAAATGTCATCAGATGGTGGTCTGTGGCTCAGATGGGTCTGAGAGGCTAAATGTCATCAGATGGTGGTCCGTGGCTCAGATGGGTCTGAGAGGCTAAATGTCATCAGATGGTGGTCCGTGGCTCAGATGGGTCTGAGAGGCTAAATGTCATCAGATGGTGGTTCCGTGGCTCAGATGGGTCCGAGAGGCTAAATATCATCAGATGGTGGTCCGTGGCTCAGATGGGTCTGAGAGGCTAAATATCATCAGATGGTGGTCCGTGGCTCAGATGGGTCTGAGAGGCTAAATGTCATCAGATGGTGGTTCCGTGGCTCAGATGGGTCTGAGAGGCTAAATGTCATCAGATGGTGGTTCTGTGGCTCAGATGGGTCTGAGAGGCTAAATGTCATCAGATGGTGGTTCCGTGGCTCAGATGGGTCTGAGAGGCTAAATGTCATCAGATGGTGGTTCCGTGGCTCAGATGGGTCTGAGAGGCTAAATGTCATCAGACGGTGGTTCCGTGGCTCAGATGGGTCTGAGAGGCTAAATGTCATCAGATGGTGGTTCCGTGGCTCAGATGGGTCTGAGAGGCTAAATGTCATCAGATGGTGGTCCGTGGCTCAGATGGGTCTGAGAGGCTAAATGTCATCAAACGGTGGTTCCGTGGCTCAGATGCTGAGTATAAATAATAGACCTTGGATGTGAACAGGGTTGAAATGAGTTCTCTACAGCACATCCTCAAAATGACACGCGTGCGAACGACAAATGTCATTTGGAGAGAACGAACGTCGGGGGGGGGGGGGGGGGGGGGTGACCTTTCCGACCGTGGCTAATGTGGTAGAGAGGCGAGTCAGTGCCGGTTCCAGCTGACTCCCCACTTCGGCAGCGAGAGCACCAATCGCCTCCATTAAATCTTCATTAGGCTTTAAGTGGCACACAATCAACTATTGATGGACACAAATTGCTGCGCGCGGCACGGCGTGGTACCGCGCGGCACGGCGTTCTGTCGATCGGCCTCCAGAACTCGTTCAGTCTGAAGAGAACGCGGCTCTTCACACCAGTGGTGATTTTGTCGAGTAAAACTATAAGGGCCGATTCATACTCCTATTTTACCGCTGTAGTGTAGTGTAGTACTGTACTGTACTGTACTGTACTGTACTGTACTGTACTGTACTGTACTGTACTGTACTGTACTGTACTGTACTGTACTGTACTGTACTGTACTGTACTGTACTGTACTAGGCTAGGCTACTGTACTGTAGTGCCGAGATGATTCGTCGGCTCGTCAGAAATCTTCAGTAGCGAAGAGCCGACTTTAGCTCTCAACGCGGCTCGTTGTGAGCTTGTAGAAGTGTAAAAACATGGCGGCATCAACGCCCACCAAAATACATTTTAGCCGACTAAAGGCTCATACCGAACTACAACATGACGTCACTGAGGTGACCACCGAACTACAACATGACGTCACTGAGGTGACCACCGAACTACAACATGACGTCACGTCACTGAGGTGACCACCGAACTACAACATGACGTCACTGAGGTGACCACCAAACTACAACATGACGTCACGACTCACGAGCCGCGGTGGCTCGCCACCGCTCCAGCCCTTCGCTCTGTTTTTACTCACCACCGCTCAACGTTATTTCAGCTCCGGTGGTCAGCTCACCACCGGAGAGGTGGTCACCTCACCACCGGAGCGGTGGTCTACTCACCACCGGAGCGGTGGTCTACTCACCACCGGAGCGGTGGTCACCTCACCACCGAAAATCCAGACTATGAATAGGCCTTAAATCACCTGTAGATTTATTCGACTAAATTGCTGTCATGGCCGTACCTTAAAGCTACCTGATTTATGACAAAAGAGATGGTTATGGCAAAACTTAATTTAAATAATATCACTATTATGGGTCCATAAAACATTTATTTAGCTTTTTTTAATGCATTTATTGCGTACAGTACTATTCGGTGATATATTTTCTGCCTATTCGGGCCGAAACAAATAGGCATTTTTAGCTATATTCTGCATCACTACTAGACTGTAAAAAGATATGGACAAAGCGTTCTCCAGGTCTGATATGGACGTAAGATGAAGCCAGTCAGTCCTTGAATTGTAAATCGCCATCTCGCATCTCGCCATCTCGCCATAAAGAATATTATGACATGAGAAATGAGACTTTAAACTAGTGACTGGAAGCAGAAAGTATTCATGACCATGTTTATTAAGGTAATACAGTCTAGGTGAAGTTGGGCCCAAATACATGGACCTCTATGGGGATATGGGGGTTTTTTGGGACCAATGACAGACAGCGCCACAACAGGCCATTATATGAACTTTCAGGAAGTCAGGATTTCCTTAGTGGCTTCAGACACTATTGGCTTCACTGCCCCCCTGATCACTACCCTATAAATGTAACCAAATGGACCCTGAATGGAACCAAATGGACCCTACATGGAACCAAACGGACAGAATAGAAGGTTCTAGCTCTTCCAACAGGCTGAAGGAGATCTGAATGGACCACAGCATAATGAACCAAGGCCTTACTTCACATACATGGAAACAAGGAAGTAAAATATGTCCCCCCACCACTGATAAATGTGTGGGCGGCACACACACACACACACACACACACACACACACACACACACACACACACACACACACACACACACACACACACACACACACACACTCACACACACACACACACACAGGCAGGGCAGGCGGACATGATGAGTCTCTCTCTCTCTGGCCTTGAGCCTCTCTCTCTCTCTCTCTCTCTCTCTCTCTCTCTCTCTCTCTCTCTCTCTCTCTCTCTCTCTCTCTGGCCTTGAGCCTCTATTGAAACAGCAGCGCTCCGTTTAAACAGAGAGAACAACAAAAGGACGACCTTCAGTCTGTTAATGGCCTCTCTCTCTCTCTCTCTCTCTCTCTCTCTCTCTCTCTCTCTCTGATTGAAAGCTCATATTGTGTTCCTATTCCATCAAGTGCTTTTTCCTTCTATTATGATCTGCTTATCCAACAACAGACAGACAGACAGACAGACAGACAGACAGACAGACAGACAGACAGACAGACAGACAGGCAGGCAGGCAGGCAGGCAGGCAGGCAGAGACAGACAGACAGACAGACAGACAGAGAGGCTGCAGTGGTTCAGCGGTAGAGTGGCCGGATGGTTCCGTGAGGTTCCCAGTTCGATCCCTGTGGGCTCCCCCAGAGTTAGTGTCAAAGTGTCCTTGAGCAAGACTCTGAACCCCTAATTGCTCCTGATGTGCTGGTTGGTGCCTTGCATGGTTTCCTCTGTCATCGGTGTGTGTGAATGTGTGTGTGAATGGGTGAATGTAATGCACAATCTATGTAAAGGTGTGTGAATGTGTGTGTGAATGGGTGAATGTAATGCACAGTCTATGTAAAGGTGTGTGAATGTGTGTGTGAATGGGTGAATGTAATGCACAGTCTATGTAAAGGTGTGTGAATGTGTGTGAATGGGTGAATGTAATGCACCATCTATGTAAAGGTGTGTGAATGCGTGTGAATGGGTGAATGTAATGCACAATCTATGTAAAGGTGTGTGAATGGGTGAATGTAATGTAATGTCTATGTAAAGCGCCTTGGATAAAGGCGCTTTATAAATGCGAGAGACATTCAGACAGACAGACAGACAGACAGACAGACAGACAGACAGACAGACAGACAGACAGACAGTACCTCTACGAGGCCTTGCAGGATCCTGACGAAGATGACACATCCGTAGTGAGTTCTGGCTGCAGACGGGATGAACATGTTGAAGATGGAGGTGAGGAAGATGGCCGCCCCAAACACTCTGCAGATAAATACAAGATATATATATAGCGACTGACATAGAAGACATTTTTAGAATCTGATCTCAGGTCAGAATGGGTTTAATATACAATCAGGGAGGACCTTTTCTGTTTGGATGAATGGGCTGTCTATAGTTGTACCTATAGTTAGTTAGCACCTTGCTGGCAAGATGGCCGCCGTCTGCATAAGCTATAAGGTAAATTAGTGTGGTTGCCATGTCTCTCTATAGGCGTGGCGTTACTATGTGGTGGTTGCCATGTCTCTGCAGCCTATAGGCGTGGCGTGGGGTTACTGTGTGCAGGTTGCCATGTCTCTGCAGCCTATAGGCGTGGCGTGGGGTTACTGTGTGGTGGTTGCCATGTCTCTGTAGCCTATAGGCGTGGGGTTACTGTGTGGTGGTTGCCATGTCTCTGCAGCCTATAGGCGTGGCGTGGCGTTACTGTGTGGTGGTTGCCATGTCTCTGTAGCCTATAGGCGTGGCGTGGCGTTACTGTGTGCAGGTTGCCATGTCTCTGCAGCCTATAGGCGTGGCGTGGGGTTACTGTGTGCAGGTTGCCATGTCTCTGCAGCCTATAGGCGTGGCGTGGGGTTACTGTGTGGTGGTTGCCATGTCTCTGTAGCCTATAGGCGTGGCGTGGGGTTACTGTGTGGTGGTTGCCATGTCTCTGTAGCCTATAGGCGTGGCGTGGCGTTACTGTGTGCAGGTTGCCATGTCTCTGCAGCCTATAGGCGTGGCGTGGCGTTACTGTGTGGTGGTTGCCATGTCTCTGTAGCCTATAGGCGTGGGGTTACTGTGTGGTGGTTGCCATGTCTCTGCAGCCTATAGGCGTGGCGTGGGGTTACTGTGTGGTGGTTGCCATGTCTCTGTAGCCTATAGGCGTGGCGTGGCGTTACTGTGTGGTGGTTGCCATGTCTCTGCAGCCTATAGGCGTGGCGTGGCGTTACTGTGTGGTGGTTGCCATGTCTCTGTAGCCTATAGGCGTGGCGTGGGGTTACTGTGTGGTGGTTGCCATGTCTCCAGGCCGGTGTAAAGGAGGATTAGACATGCTACTGCAGGACTCTGGGGACCTCATTAAACACCAGAAGTACCGTGTAGCCCCCCCCCCCCCCCCCCCCCAGCCCCCCTGACACACTAACACACACACACACACGCACGCACACACGCACGCACAGGCGCACGCACGCACATGCACACACACACACACACACACACACACATCCCATGGGAGTTGATCTATCCATACATCATATGGTCAGCCAGCCTCTCTACCCCCCCCCCCCTCACACACACACACACACACACACACACACACACAGACGGGGTTCGACACTAATTGTATTTGCTGTATAAGCGTCTTTTTATCTCCGCCTCGGAGGAATTAAAGGCTGGCCTGTGTCACTGAATCTACCGTGTAGGGGATGATGTCATGTTGTAGTCATTGTTTTGTAGTCATCAGGATGGTATCGTTATGTCATGTTGTAGTCATTGTTTTGTAGTCATCAGGATGATATCGTTACGTCATGTTGTAGTCATTGTTTTGTAGTCATCAGGATGATATCGTTACGTCATGTTGTAGTCATTGTTTTGTAGTCATCAGGATGATATCGTTACGTCATGTTGTAGTCATTGTTTTGTAGTCATCAGGATGATATCGTTACGTCATGTTGTAGTATTGTTTTGTAGTCATCAGGATGATATCGTTATGTCATGTTGTAGTATTGTTTTGTAGTCATCAGGATGATATCGTTATGTCATGTTGTAGTCATTGTTTTGTAGTCATCAGGATGATATCGTTACGTCATGTTGTAGTATTGATTTGTAGTCGACAGGATGATATCGTTACGTCATGTTGTAGTATTGTTTTGTAGTCATCAGGATGATATCGTTACGTCATGTTGTAGTGTTGTTTTGTAGTCATCAGGATGGTATCGTTACGTCATGTTGTAGTCATTGTTTTGTAGTCATCAGGATGATATCGTTACGTCATGTTGTAGTCATTGTTTTGTAGTCATCAGGATGATATCGTTACGTCATGTTGTAGTCATTGTTTTGTAGTCATCAGGATGATATCGTTACGTCATGTTGTAGTCATTGTTTTGTAGTAATCAGGATGGTATTGTTACGTCATGTTGTAGTCATTGTTAATATTGATATTAACCTGTTAGCTGCCAGACGGTACAGAGCTGTAAATAGTAGATATTAACCTGTTAGCTGCCAGGCGGTGTAGAGCTGTATATAGTAGATATTAACCTGTTAGCTGCCAGACGGTACAGAGCTGTATATAGTAGATATTAACCTGTTAGCTGCCAGACGGTACAGAGCTGTATATAGTAGATATTAACCTGTTAGCTGCCAGGCGGTACAGAGCTGTATATAGTAGATATTAACCTGTTAGCTGCCAGACGGTGCAGAGCTGTATATAGTAGATATTAACCTGTTAGCTGCCAGGCGGTATATAGAGCTGTATATAGTAGATATTAACCTGTTAGCTGCCAGGTGGTATAGAGCTGTACATAGTAGATATTAACCTGTTAGCTGCCAGGCGGTGTAGAGCTCTATATAGTAGATATTAACCTGTTAGCTGCCAGGCGGGAGGAGATCCATCCTCCGGGGATCTGGGTGACGATGTAGCCCCAGAAGAAGGAACCGTGGATCATCCCCACGGTCTCCGGGCCCCAGTTAAACTGGGCCTTCTGTTAGAGAGAGACAACGTAGGGTTAAACTGGGCCTTCTGTTAGAGAGACAACGTAGGGTTAAACTGGGTCTGGGCCTTAGAGTATATATATTTATAGAGACGGCACCCAGAGGAAACCCTGAGGCCCTTAGAGTATATATATTTATAGAGAAGGCACCCAGAGGAAACCCTGAGGCCAAATGGACATAGTGGCCGAATGAAGGTATTGCAGCCTGGCCCCAAACACATGAACGCGCTGTCCGTTGACTATCATTGTGCACGTTCACGACGGAAGCACGCTCGTGCGCGTTCAACGGCAGCGCGTTCATGTGTTTGGGGCCCAGACACTATTGCAATCCATCCCAGAATGCACTCTGTTCCTATACCCGGAAGGAGGAGTGAAATCGTCTCATGCACTTTTTGAGCAACTGAATGCGAGTGGATGGAAGGAGAACTCGGATGCCGTCTCTATTCATATAGACTCTAAGGTTAAACTGGGTCTGGGCCCCAGTTGAACTGGGCCTTCTGTCTAATACAGAGAGGAAAGGGTTAAACTGGGCCTTCTGTTACAGAGCACGCCTCATTATTGGGATGACCTCATCATATTTGTGAAGACGGATATGTCCGTTTTTAGCCCAAGGAGTGTTTTTTTCATGCAAAACTGATGCTTGGAATGGATTCAGAATCATGAAAACCCCCTAGTTTGACCCCTAGTTTGGCCATAGACCCCCTAGTTTGGCCATAGACCCCCTAGTTTGACCATAGACCCCCTAGTTTGGCCATAGACCCCCTAGTTTGGCCATAGACCCCCTAGTTTGGCCATAGACCCCCTAGTTTGGCCATAGACCCCCTAGTTTGGCCATAGACCCCCTAGTTTGGCCATAGACCCCCTAGTTTGGCCATAGACCCCCTAGTTTGGCCATAGACCCCCTAGTTTGGCCATAGACCCCCTAGTTTGGCCATAGACCCCATAGTTTGGCCATAGCCACTTGCCCAAAAATGCCCAAATGTGCTGACTTCATCACATTTGTGATGACGTCTATGGTCGTTTTTAGCCCAAGGAGTGTTTTTCGTGCAAAACTAATGCTTGGAATGGATTCAGAATCATGAAAACCCCCTAGTTTGACCCCTAGTTTGACCCCTAGTTTGACACGTCACATGAAAGCAGAATAACAACAACAATAACAATAACAATAACAAAAATAACAATAATAATAATAATAATAAACCTCTTTGATGATGATCTTTCCGTTCTCGTGGACGGTGTGGTTATTGACCATGCTGACGATGGCCACGCCCAGATTACACCGGATGCCAAACGAGATGCAGAAACCCATCCCGGAGAGCATGGCTATGATGTACCTTTAATGTAATACGATAAAACAATACCATTATATACTGTAAACCCATCCCGGAGAGCATGGCTATGATGTACCTGTTAATGTACGATTATATACTGTAATATATACTGTAATATACTGTAACGAGATGCAGAAACCCATCCCGGAGAGCATGGCTATGATGTACCTGTTAATATACAATACAGTACGATTATATACTGTAATACTATGATTAATACTATGATGTACCTGTTAATGTACAATACAATACGATTATATACTGTAATACTATGATGATTACTACTATGATTAATACTATGATGTACCTGTTACGGTACAATACATTAGCATAGCATTCAACCAAAACATTAGCATAGCATCTTACCAAAACATTAGCATAGCATCTAACGAAAACATTAGCATAGCATCTAAACAAAGCATTAGCATAGCATCTAAACAAAACATTAGTGAAGAGGGCTATGGCCATCCACAAGTGCATGTACTTTTTATTTGCATTGTAATCCCCATAGGGGGGATTTTAGATCGCCTCATATAAGAACTGTGTTTGAAAATTAAACAAATCATCCTGGCCATTTCACTCATATGGATATGAAGAATCAACTGACTGAGAGAAAACGCTATTGTTACTGCTACTGCATTAGTGAAATATAACTGACTGACTGACTGTCGTAAACGATACAGAGACACCTCCCTGACAATATAACGACACAGAGACACCTCCCTGACAATATAACGATACAGAGACACCTCCCTGACAATATAACGATACAGAGACACCTCCCTGACAATATAACGATACAGAGACACCTCCCTGACAATATAACGATACAGAGACACCTCCCTGACAATATAACGACACAGAGACACCTCCCTGACAATATAACGACACAGAGACACCTCCCCGACAATATAACTATACAGAGACACCTCCCTGACAATATAACGATACAGAGACACCTCCCTGACAATATAACAACACAGAGACACCTCCCTGACAATATAACGATACAGAGACACCTCCCTGACAATATAACGACACCGAGACACCTCCCTGACAATATAACGATATACAGAGACACCTCCCTGACAATATAACGACACAGAGACACCTCCCCGACAATATAACGACACAGAGACACCTCCCTGACAATATAACGATACAGAGACACCTCCCCGACAATATAACGATACAGAGACACCTCCCTGACAATATAACGACACAGAGACACCTCCCTGACAATATAACGATACAGAGACACCTCCCTGACAATATAACGATACAGAGACACCTCCCTGACAATATAACGACACAGAGACACCTCCCTGACAATATAACGATACAGAGACACCTCCCTGACAATATAACGACACAGAGACACCTCCCTGACAATATAACGACACAGAGACACCTCCCTGACAATATAACGATACAGAGACACCTCCCTGACAATATAACGATACAGAGACACCTCCCTGACAATATAACGATACAGAGACACCTCCCTGACAATATAACGACACAGAGACACCTCCCTGACAATATAACGGTACAGAGACACCTCCACGACAATATAACGTCACAGAGACACCTCCCTGACAATATAACGATACAGAGACACCTCCCTGACAATATAACGATACAGAGACACCTCCCTGACAATATAACGATACAGAGACACCTCCCTGACAATATAACGATACAGAGACACCTGCCCGACAATATAACGATACAGAGACACCTCCCCGACAATATAACGACACAGAGACACCTCCCTGACAATATAACGATACAGAGACACCTCCCCGACAATATAACGACACAGAGACACCTCCCCGACAATAACGCAGAGACAGCTTGTTTATTTTTTGACCTATCTGATTGTATTAAACGACGTTAAACTCACCAACATTGCAGCTGTACGAAAAGCTTGAAATATCCTCTTTCTCTGTGTAAAGTGTTGCTTTAATAAAAAATCACCTGCAAGGAAGTATAGCTCATAACAGTAGCTCATAACTTGTCTACGGTGGATTTTTATGAAACAAAAACTTTACAGATTGAAAGAGGATAATTAAACGTTGTTTAATATAATTAGATTAGAGCAAAGGTGTATTTATTCACCAAAACAGCTCACACTAGGCAGATTGTTTTTGAACAAGATCGTTTTTTACAAAAATGTTTAAGATTTTCATTATTGTGAAAACGATGCATGGCTTCCATTTTTGCATTGCAACTTTTCAGTAAGAAAGCCTACAGTTTATATTAGCTTGTATTCCCCATCGATGATGTCACTGGAGGACGGTTTCTGAACTGCCCACAGCCCTCCTATGAGACACAGACTGGTTTCTGAACCGCCCACAGCCCTCCTATGAGACACAGACTGGTTTCTGAACCGCCCACAGCCCTCCTATGAGACACAGACTGGTTTATAAACTGCCCACAGCCCTCCTATGAGACACAGACTGGTTTCTGAACCACCCACAGCCCTATGAGACACAGACTGGTTTCTGAACTGCCCACAGCCCTCCTATGAGACACAGACTGGTTTCTGAACCGCCCACAGCTCTCCTATGAGACACAGACTGGTTTCTGAACCGCCCACAGCCCTCCTATGAGACACAGACTGGTTTCTGAACCGCCCACAGCCCTCCTATGAGAGACACAGACTGGTTTCTGAACCGCCCACAGCCCTCCTATGAGACACAGACTGGTTTCTGAACCGCCCACAGCCCTCCTATGAGACACAGACTGGTTTCTGAACCGCCCACAGCCCTCCTATGAGACACAGACTGGTTTCTGAACCGCCCACAGCCCTCCTATGAGACACAGACTGGTTTCTGAACTGCCCACAGCCCTCCTATGAGACACAGACTGGTTTCTGAACCGCCCACAGCCCTCCTATGAGACACAGACTGGTTTCTGAACCGCCCACAGCCCTCCTATGAGACACAGACTGGTTTCTGAACCGCCCACAGCCCTCCTATGAGACACAGACTGGTTTCTGAACCGCCCACAGCCCTCCTATGAGACACAGACTGGTTTCTGAACCGCCCACAGCCCTCCTATGAGACACAGACTGGTTTCTGAACCGCCCACAGCCCTCCTATGAGACACAGACTGGTTTCTGAACTGCCCACAGCCCTCCTATGAGACACAGACTGGTTTCTGAACTGCCCACAGCCCTCCTATGAGACACAGACTGGTTTCTGAACAGCCCTCCTATATGAGACACAGATTGAGTAGGGAAGAATCGCGCCATTTTTTCATGATCATTGGTGAGGACCTATTATATGAAGATAGGTTGAAAAGTGGTGAAGTGGTCCTTTAATTTCCACCACTGTGTAGTACTGCGTCTTACCTGCGTGGCGCGCCGAAGCACGTGCAGTCCACCAGCGGCTTCTTCCTGTCCTCCTGGCCGCCCAGAGGCCTCCCGTCCTCGGTCAGCTCGATGCCCTCTCCCCCCTCCAGCCCGCCGCTCTGCTGCCTCCGCTCCATCCGCCTGCAAGACAACGAGAAACAAACCTTTATACTTTTAACAAACCTTTCATTTCCTTTTGTATATCTAGGATTTGCTCTGCATCTAAAGCCTCACACGACGGACCCCCATTTGATGATATGTATAGCCTCTCTCAGACCCTGCACGGACCACCATCTGATGACATTTAGCCTCTCAAACCCATCTGAGCCACGGACCACCATCTGATGACATTTAGCCTCTCAGACCCATCTGAGCCACGGACCACCATCTGATGACATTTAGCCTCTCAGACCCATCTGAGCCACGGACCACCATCTGATGACATTTAGCCTCTCAGACCCATCTGAGCCACGGACCACCATCTGATGACATTTAGCCTCTCAGACCCATCTGAGCCACGGAACCACCATCTGATGACATTTAGCCTCTCAGACCCATCTGAGCCACGGAACCACCATCTGATGACATTTAGCCTCTCAGACCCATCTGAGCCACGGACCACCATCTGATGACATTTAGCCTCTCAAACCCATCTGAGCCACGGACCACCATCTGATGACATTTAGCCTCTCAAACCCATCTGAGCCACGGACCACCATCTGATGACATTTAGCCTCTCAGACCCATTTGAGCCACGGAACCACCATCTGATGACATTTAGCCTCTCAGACCCATCTGAGCCACGGAACCACCATCTGATGACATTTAGCCTCTCAGACTAAATTGTTTGTTGTATAATATTTTGTCCACAGTTCCATGCTGTATTGATGTTGGTACCATTAGGAGAGATAACAGGCAACCGTTGATCTAAATAACAATTCTTCTAATTTGTACATGTGTGTGTAGACAATGTAACTCTCGAGAGGTTAAAATTAAACCCTTATTTACTGGTCCATTTCGTTCCCAACTCTATACACTCCGCGACGACCTGTCCTGGAACCCCTTCAAGGACCACTGGTGGTCCCCGGACCTCTGGTTAACCCATTCTGAACGGGAACCCGTTTTGGTGTCAGCATCATGATATGCTTTAGCTATTGAAAAATAGCAGACCTACAAGCTCATAGCGCGCCACCGAGTGGCGCGCTACGAGCTTGTAGGTCTGCTATTTTTGAAAAATGAACGACTGACATTTTTAGAATCTGATCTCAGGTCAGAATGGGTTAATCAGACCAGTGTGTGTTCAGTGGAAACCTCCGTATGAATCTGATCTCAGGTCAGAAAAATAACCACTGAAACCCATCTAGGCTATAAACTAAACCCCTCGGTGTAAATGTAACAAGTAAAACCTTATACATACATGTGTAACCAAATGGACCGCCATGTCATTGCACACACAGCATGCGCTAATGGGCGTTAAATGACGAATACACGTGACGTCGGGTCCATTTGGTTCGCGCACAGACAGACAGGCCTATATATAAACGTTTTGATTGATTGATTGATTGATTGATTGAAATATGTATTAACAGTTTGTAGAATTACAGTTCATTTTAAGCACAAACTCAATACAAAGACTGTTAACTGTGAGTGGACGACCCAATTAAGCGTTACACTGGTTTACAAGAGGGTCCACATTGTTCAATTCATCACACGTCTCGCGGTGTTTAGTGGGTTTTATTTAATAGACCAAATAGGTCAATAATACACATAAAAAGCAAAGTAGCCTAGTATAGGCTATATAACTATAAAACAAATGGGTTTAAAAACATTTAATAGATCTTTATAAGCTTGACTATATAGAACTTCATTAAAGTGACAGCCCAGATATAATATATACTTATATATAGTGAGACAATTCGTTGAAATAAATGATAAATAAATCCATATACCGAAAACAAGGATGAGATTCTATAATAATGTAGCTTATTGTCTAAGAATGTGTAGAGAGACACGCCTTTCATAGGCTCTGCATGCATTTGTCATTATAATGACAAGCTGTGCGTGCGTGTGCGTGTGCGTGTGCTTGTGCGTGAGTGCGCGCGCGTGCGTGGCGTGCGCGTGCGTGAGTGTGCGTGTGCATGCATATATGTGTTCATTAAATGCTGTCCTGCATTTCAAGCTGTTTTACTATAAAACAAAAGCCTCTATAATATGATATAATAATGATATACTTCGTTCCGCGTTTTTGTCCGTATAGTTTTCCGTCAGTATTATTATAAATGAATAAAGCATATAGTCTCTCATGACTGAATAAATGTATATACACTATTAAATGACCTTCAAGCCGCATTGCAGCATTCCGTCCACTATAATGTGCAGTGTTGCTTTATACGGCTTTTATTTGTATTAATTAATTATGAATCGTACCCTGATCCTTTTCGTCATATGGGGTATATATCAGATATACTGTATATGAAAGACATATTAATTATGAAAGACAAATTAATTGGTATCTGTTATGATTTGTATACTGTATTGTGATACACGATGTGTGCGAAATGAAATGAAATGAAATGTAGGTTGTTTTTTTTTCGTTTTTTTTATAGAAAAGCGTTGTGTGTTGAAATGTTCCCGATATCGATTCATTCGCACGTCGGGTTTTATTAATAATTACTCTCATGATAACAGTCATAATAATACTATTATATTCTTATCATTATTCTAATTATTATAACAGGCCTGAGACCAGCTCACACGTCCATAAATGCACGAAGGCCTCCAGAGGAAGCAGACATTCTGTCCGTCTGTCTCTGCTTCGTGACTCGGTCATTTCTCTGCACTGCACGAGCCTATCGTTTCACATCGAATAAAACACACGTTTATCCCGTTCTGACCTGAGATCAGATTCTAAAAAAATGTCTTCTACATCCTGACAGTTTACCATTCTGACCTGAGATCAGATTCTAAAAAATGTTCTTCTACATCCTGACAGTTTTCTGATAAAGCTATGTTTCTGTCAGTCGTTCTTCGAATTTTCAAAAATAGCAGACCTACAAGCTCATAGCGCGCCACTCGGTGGCGCGCTATATGAGCTTGTAGATCTGCTATATTTTTCAATAGCTGAAGCATAACATAATGCTGACACCAAAATGGGTTATTTACAAATGTCTCCAAAATGTCTCGTGAAATATCACTCGTTTTTTGTCTTAATCTCTCCAGATGAATTATGATATTATTATTAATATTAAGGCCATTTTGACAAGAGGGGTATAGAGGCTATTTTTCTCACTCTGATCTTCCGGTTATAATACATCAAAAACAAAAAAGAAAAACAATATCCCATCTAATAATTTAAAGACGATTATTATTAGTATTATTATTATTATTATTAAACTGCTATACAACAAACAATAAAATGCTATCATGAATGGAACGGATTCGACTGTATTTCTGTTACACAATAAACCGCTGCAGTTATAATAAATCTATACTGTATATATCGTGTCATCAGATATTAAATATAGATCCATGGGTGAAGGTGTTGAGTTTATACTATACTATAGAGATCATATTCATATGGTGTCACGATCAGGATCTCTAGTTAGACATTAATTATTTAGGGCTAAAAACACCCCCCAGCTGGGGGGGGGGGGGGGGGGGGGGAATCTATCAAAACTCTCCTGGGAAATATTCTGATCCTTAAATATTCTCTCTCTCTCTCTCCCCGCATATCATTTACACCTCTCTCTCTCTCTCTCTCTCTCTCTCTCTCTCTCTCTCTCTCTCTCTCTCTCTCTCTCTCTCGTCGTTTTTTTTCTAATTAATAATAAAACAAAAAAAACGAAATTATGTTTTCGGGGTTGTTTTTTTCTCTCTCCACCATTTTGGGGTTTCTAGCGTATAAATATTATTAGGACTGTATTTATAAACGCGCCTATTATAGATCGTGACAGGTACAGTGGTATATATAGGTTTAGCCTCTACTGTACAGGCCTATGATATGAATATATCCTCTTGTGTTCATAATTCCTCGCATCTCTCGGTGTAATAAAGGCATCAAATAGATCATATATATATATATATATATATATATATATATATATATATATATATATATATATATATATATATATATATATATATATATATGATCTATATATATATTAAAACATGTTATAGTTCCGTACCTGTGCAGTTTCCCCAAGGCCCTCCCCGCGGCATTCTTCAAGGCTTCCTTGCTCGCAGGAAATGAAGCCTTATTGGGCTGAGGTTGGTGATCATCCATGATTAAAACTATTAATTAATACTATTATTATTAATATTATATTAATATTATAAAAGAGAAGATCCAGTAGGATATGATGAGGGCGTGAAGAAGGAGAGGAAGGAGACGAAATGGAGGAGAGGCTGCATTCTGTAGTAAATCCTCTGGACGAATGGAGGTGAGCGATGCTCTTCTTCTGTCCGTCCGAAGGAGGAGAAAGGATTGGTCTGCTCCGGTTCCCTGCAAGTCTATGGACTATATAGTCTCTATAGACTGACAGAGAGGAGTCTCCTCTCCTGTAGTCCCCTCTGTGGTCTCCGCTGGTCTCCTGGTGTTCCGCTGGTCTCCTATTCCTCTAGTCTGACAGCTTTAGCTTCAGGGAGGAGGACAGCCTGCGGTCCGCTTTGCTCTTAAAACGCAGCGCCAATCCACGCAGACCTGATGCTACCAGAGCCATTTTATAACATCAGGAGAGGGGAGGAGGGGAGGGGAGGGGAGGGGAGGGGAGGGGAGGGGAGGGGAGGGGAGGGGAGGGGAGAGGAGAGGAGGAGGGGAGGGGAGGGGAGGGGAGGGGAGAGGAGAGGAGAGGAGAGGAGAGGAGAGGAGAGGAGAGGAGAGGAGAGGAGAGGAGAGGAGAGGAGAGGAGAGGAGAGGAGAGGAGAGGAGAGGAGAGGAGAGGAGAGGAGAGGAGAGGAGAGGAGAGGAGAGGAGAGGAGAGGAGAGGAGAGGAGAGGGGCGCGTAAAACAACACCCATAAACAAAACCGAAAAGAAAAGAAAAGGGAAAGTTATTGATTATTCAAGCAGGTGGGGGGGGGGGGGGGGTGATAACATGAATGGTTAATCCCGCGCCAAACAGATCGACGATCAACAGCCGGCAAATGTCGTCCAGTCCATATGCAGGTATAGACAGATACCGCGGGAAAACAGCGCGCGGAGCGGAGGGAGAATGGAAATAGCTTCACCCCGCCCAGAGGAGCCATAAAGACCTGCTGCTCTCTGATGCCTGAGGGGGGGGGGGGGGGGGGGTTAGGAGCTGTTTAGAGGGGGTGTGTGTGTGTGTGGGGGGGGGGGGGGGGGGGACCGGGTTAGAGTACCGAGCAGCGGGGCGGGGCGTTCAGCACCGCCGCGCCGCGGACAGCGATACCATCTAACCTCTGTCTGTCTGTCTGTCTGTCTGTCTGTCTGTCTGTCTGTCTGTCTGTCTGTCTGTCTGCCTGCCTGCCTGCCTGCCTGCCTGCCTGCCTGTCTGTCTGCCTGCCTGCCTGCCTGCCTGCCTGCCTGCCTGCCTGCCTGCCTGCCTGCCTGCCTGTCTGTCTGTCTGCCTGCCTGCCTGCCTGCCTGCCTGCCTGCCAGTCTGTCTGCCTGCCTGCCTGCCTGCCAGTCTGTCTGCCTGCCTGCCTGCCTGTCTGTCTGCCTGCCTGCCTGCCTGCCTGCCTGCCTGCCAGTCTGTCTGCCTGCCTGCCTGCCTGCCTGCCTGTCTGCCTGTCTGTCTGCCTGTATGCCTGCCTGCCTGTCTGCTGTGCAGAGCTGATAGACAGACAGGTGGATGTGAGTGTGGGAGCGTCCACAGTGGGCGTGGTCTGACCCATTGAAAACAATCGTTTACATTATTTCTTTTATTTCTTTTTTCCAGAGATTTACGAATATTATTTATATCAATTATTATCTATAGAGATCAAGACATTGATGCAGGATGCTGGTGAGTCACGTGACCTGATCAAACCTTTGATTGCGTGAGAAAAATAATAAGTGATGTTTCTTCACAGAATAAAGGTGTCATGTGACTCACTGTATCCTCATGTCTGGATTCTATAGGCTTAAAGTTATTGATATGAATATTTGTGTAAATCTCAACGAGAAAATAAATAAATGAATGGTCAGTGCAGGGTCCAGAAAACCATAGCCGCTGCTTTAATGGGTCCATTTGGTTCCATTTGTACACTCTCAGAGTTACAGACCCATAAGGGTCCATTTGGTTCCATTTGTACACTCTCAGAGTCACAGACCCATAAGGGTCCATTTGGTTCCATTTGTACACTCTCAGAGTTACAGACCCATAAGGGTCCATTT
>NC_139700.1:56076032-56126032 GCF_964188405.1 Protomyctophum parallelum
TGCTTGTCTTAAACGACGTTAAACTCACCAACATTGCAGCTGCAGTCCAAGCTTGAATTATCCTCTTTCAATCTGCCGAGCTTGTTTTTCATAAAAATCCACCGTAGAGATGTTATGAGTTACTTTCTGTCAAGACATCCTCTGCAAGTGATTCTTTTTCTAAGTGTTGCAGTTTGGAAGCACTCGTCGTACGTCACTGAACGGCCCTGCGTTCCACCTGTTTCGCATTTGCACATAATGCAGGAGGCAGCAGCGCGACCCGTTAACAAAAACGAGTGCTTCCAAACTGCAACACTTAGAAAAATAATCACCTGCAGAGGAGGGGCTAAATGTTTTCCGGCTAAATTCTATTGCATTAAGACTAAAACACTAAAAGACTAAGATGTAATAGTCGACTAAGACTAGACTAATTAACACCAAACCATTTTAGAAGACTATAAATATAGGACTGAGACTAAAATTAATGTTGTGTTTATTCAAAAGACACTAAAAGACTAAATCTGCTGCTCAATGTGATGGAGGAGACCATTATCTCTGCACAACACTGCCCCCGTGTGGTTCTAACACGCACACGCACACGCACACACACAGCATTTAGCCAGAAAACATTTAGGGCTGTATTTTGCGTGTCTTAAGTACCAGGTCTTATTACCTAACTTGAGTAAACTAAAGACCTGGAGGAGTGATCAATGCTCTTTGGCCACTCAGAATAGCCAAATGGCATTGATCACGCCTCCAGGTCTTTAGTTTACTCAAGTTAGGTAATAAGACCTGGTCCTTAAGACACGCAAAATACAGCCCTTAGTCTTAGGCCCAATCCCAATCCACTCCCTTGCTGACTCAATGAGCCCTCACTGACTTAGCTGCGCGTTCATGTGAAGTCTGCGAGGGCTTGAGGGATGTCCCATTTGAAATCGGTAAGTCAGTGAGGGCTCAGCCCCGCCCCTTTATGTGCCCTTTGCCAAAGTCAGCGTCGATGCTGACTTTAGGCTGACTTTGGCAAATAAATTACCCACAGTTCATAGCGTTACCAGTGGAATGAGGGGGATCCTCCGAACGTCAATAATTTAGGTATGCAAATTAGTTATGTATCGCGATTAGAATGTCAACAAACACAATAGTGCTTTCTTACTGTTCTCAAAAGGAGACGGAGTGCAGGATATAGGCTATATATTTAATAACAATAATAATATTAAGGGAAACATGATGAGAAATGACTAATGAGCAAAGTAAAATAATATGGAAATGAAATGTATAATACACATTATTATATATGAATATTACAACTCATATCACACAGGAAAGTGTATTTATTAAACTAATAATAAAACGATCATCTTAAATACTAAAATAGACATGATAGACATGTATAAATAGGCTAAGCATGTAGGTAGGCACTGGCTGTGAATGAGGACAGTTTGTATAAGTGATGCAAGTGTCATGAATGGCGGACTCATCTTCAAAGTGCTATCCCATTTCTTTCACAACAATTTGAAGCCCTTGCAGCCTCTCACCCTCAAGCACTTACAGCTGACGTCACTAAAGTCAATGAGGGTTCAGGGCTCAGGGCTTGAGGGAGGCAATTGGGATTGGGCCTTAGTCTTTTGAATAAGACACCATTTTAGTCTGAGTCCAATTTAGTCTTCTGAAATGATCTAGTCTTAGAACAGAAAAGTAAAATTGAAAACATTTTTCATGTCAAGACTTAGACACTTAGATCCGCTATTTTCAGCACACAGCGTATGTATATATATATATATACAGAGTATAAACCTGTGTTGTTTTCGTCGACTAAAATTAAGACGAAAAATGTTCGTCGACTACCTATTTTCACTGACAAAAACTAAATGAAAACTATGCTATGGTGACTAAAACTAAGACTAAATATACTGACAATTTCGTCAACAGACTAAAGACTAAAATGTTAGGAAGGGACTAGTGGACAAGAGATCCAGTATAAGTAATTTTACACTTGCGTTGCGACGCGTTGTGAGCTTGTAGATCGGCTATTTTCAGCAAGTGTAAAAACAATCATTACAACGGCATCAAGACCCGCCAAAATACATGACATTTAGTCGACTAAAACTAGACTAACGCTAAGACATTCCAGGTGACTAAAATGTGACAAAAACTAAATAAACTATTCAAAAGACTATGACTAAAACTAAAATTGCTGCCAAAAACAACACTGCTTAGAACAGAAAAGTAAAATTGAAAACATTTTTCATGTCAAGACACTCTCAGACACTTGTAGATCTGCTATTTTCAGTATAAACCAGGCATTATGACGCCAAAAATACATTTCCATTGACTAAATCTACTGCATATTTAGTCGGCTAAAAGGAAAACAGATGTGACTCAAACTAAAAGTAATTTTAAAGGTATATTCAGTGATTTCACTTAATTCAAATATCACTTATTTTTTTGTTTTGTTGTAATAATCCTCCCTACTATAGAGTGTGCTGACCATATAAGGAGTTCCTCCCTGTCCCCAGTTAACCCCTGGGGGTCAAAAAACCTTAGGTTTCGTTTTTGACTCTCTATCCTGATTGGACGAAAGGCTGGGTCCCACAGCCAAAAACGAAACCTACGGTTTTTTGAGTGAAATCACTGAATATACCTTTAAATCAAAAGACTAAAAACTACATCAGAATCTTTGCTGTCAAAAGTGTAACAAAACAGAGACATTTAAACTCTCTCATTGGCATCGTTTGGGACTTTATTTAAATATAATTTGCATACATTTCATTATAATATGGATGGAAGTACAAAAAAATTATAATAAAATAAAATAATGATGGACAAACACAGCTCAGTGTAAACACATTTATATCATTTACATAAATGATATTTATATTCATATCTCCATCTGTTGTGTCTTAGAATGACAAATACAAAATAAATATCAAGCCTTTAAACGTCATGAAATTAACACAATAATGAAATAACGCTTAACAAACTAAATTAACACAATAATGAAATAACGCTTAACAAACTAAATTAACACAATAATGAAATAACGCTTAACAAACTAAATTAACACAATAATGAAATAACGCTTAACAAACTAAAATAACACAATAATGAAATAACGCTTAACAAACTAAATTAACACAATAATGAAATAACGCTTAACAAACTAAATTAACACAATAATGAAATAACGCTTAACAAACTAATTGCAATGAAATAGAAACTAAAATAAATCAATGACGATAATATAAACGAGGTATAAGGCATCATCGGGGAATTGGTTTATGAGACTTAAAGCTTCAATCCAGACGCAGTTAGAATACATAAAAGGTTCATTTTATTTAACCAATAAACCAATATTTACCCAATATTTACCCCCCCCCCCCCCCCCCCGCCCAGGGGTGCCTGAGATTGAAGCATAAAGGCCACTCAGATTAAGTAAACCATTATAATATAAAATAATGAAATGAAAAGTAAAAAAAAAAGAAGATTCTTACATATTTCTATGTAGGTATTTCAACTTGAAAACATCCTTCATTATGATTTCATATTAAAAAAAAAAACACACCCTAAGAAGAACAGCTTCAAGGTTTCACTGATAAACATGCTCTCACCATTTAACCCATTCTGACCTGAGATCAGATTCACACGAGGTTTCCACTGGACACACACTGGTCTGATTAACCCATTCTGACCTGAGATCAGATTCTAAAAATGTCAGTCGTTCTTCGATTTTTCAAAAAATAGCAGACCTACAAGCTCGTATCGCGCCACTCGGTGGCGCGATATGAGCTTGTAGATCTGCTATTTTGCAATAGCTAAAGCATAACATGATGCCGACACCAAAATGGGTGCCCGGTCAGAATGGGTTAAACCCCAGGGGGGTTCCCCAGGGCTGCATACTCGGCCCCCCTCCCTTTCTTTGTCCCCTCTCTAAACGCCTAATCTTTCCAGCGAGTAGAAGCTGATCTACAAGCTCACAACGCAGTAGCAAACCTGACACATGGTGAGGTTGTAGATCGGCTCTATTGTTACTTTTTTTTAAACGGATGTTCGCCTGTATTTTCACAGAATGTTTGCTAATTATGACGCTATATAGGGTTCATGTGTTTAAAATGACATGACACTTTGCTAGAGGTTTGGTTCGTTTTGCGTGTGTTCACTGTATGGGCTACTGTATGGGCTACTGTAGTGACTGAGAATATTGTCCAATCGACAGAGCAGCTTATTGAAGATATCTTCCTCATATTTCATATTTCATGAGAAGGACACGATCCAAAATCTCGACCAAAGTGTCATGTGTTTTGCTTCAAACATTTCTCTCCAAGTTAAAGTTCACCCTTTACAGTAAATCATATAGTGTACAGTAGGTGATTAATATTAATATTACTGTACAAACGGACCCTGAAAAAAACACTGATTATGATAAAGTTGTTATGTCACATGTTTATGTCTTATTATTATTGTTTTCATTATAAGTGCTTTGTGCAAAAAAGGAAGGGGGAAAAAAGAGAAAACGTTAAATAAAATAATATTTATATGAGTTTCCTTCCCCTGTAACAGTGGTTCTCAACCTTTTTATCTGGTGACTGGGGACCCCCCGAAATAATCATATTTTAACTGGGGACCCCCCGAAATAATCATATTTTAACTGGGGACCCCCCGAAATAATCATATTTTAACTGGGGACCCCCCGAAATAATCATTTTTTAACTGGGGACCCCCCAAAATAATCATATTTTAACTGGTGATCCCCCCCGAAATAATCATATTTTAACTGGTGACTGGGGACCCCCCGAAATAATCATATTTTAACTGGGGACCCCCCGAAATAATCATTTTTTAACTGGGGACCCCCCAAAATAATCATATTTTAACTGGTGATCCCCCCCGAAATAATCATATTTTAACTGGTGAGTGGGGACCCCCCGAAATAATCATATAACTGGGGACCGCCCTCGGAGTTGAGGCATAGTTTGAGTCGGTTCCACAGATGAATATTGTGAAATTAGCAGATCTACAAGCTCACAACGCCTGGCATTGAGAAGGCGTTGCGAGCTTCTTACAGTTTGGCCAGTTAATAATGTCATTTCACTGTCCTCTGGGATTCAAAATAATCTATAACAACAAAAGTTATGCTCCTAAATTTAATCAAATATGCTCTATATTAGTTATGTATTTATTTAAAGCAGTGGCTCTCAAAGGTGTGATCCAGGGGCCCTCGTGGCTCCTTGAGGGGGTTCCAAATGGACCCATTATAGGTCTGTAACTCTGAGAGTGTAACACATGACAATATACACTACAGGCCATACGTGTAAAACCCATTTGAAGGAATTTATAAAACCCCTCCCGGACTGCCCGGACAGCCCCCCAAAAGAGGACGTATGGTAAGCCTATGTTATGTGATACGGAAGCATTATGACATGGTGGGACACCGTCTGACTCCCTGGAGCATTTGTAGAATAACCCATTCTGACCTGAGATCAGATTCATACGAGGTTTTCCGCCGGACACACACTGGTCTGATGAACCCATTCTGACCTGAGATCAGATAAAAAAAAATGTCAGTCGTTCTTCGATTTTTCAAAAATAGCAGACCTACAAGCTCATAGCGCGCCACTCGGTGGCGCGCTATGAGCTTGTAGATCTGCTATTTTTTCAATAGCTAAAGCATGACATGATGCTATAACACCAAAATGGGTGCCCGTTCAGAATGGGATAAATCTGTTTATGAACAGAACAGGAAAACTCACTTATCTTAAGAGTCTTTAGTCTTTGGCTGATCAGCAAAAAGCAGTGGCACTTTATCAAAAATGAACGCTGATACTGTATGTGTCCAGAGTTGACTGAGGGACTGCCATTGGATGTTTTTAGAATTTTCATTTTTTTCATCATAGCTTCAAATTGACATATTGGTTGTTCAGTCTGACCCACCAGTTCTGGAGATATATATGGCTTATCGAGTAAATGTCTTGCAGAGAAACAGCGAGTTGAGAAAACAGGCCTGGAAGGTTCACTTCTGTAGCTACATGTTTAAGCATTTATTTCATACTGTACTTGCATGTCGTTTTCAGCTCTGACACGTATTTCTGACATGCTCTCTAGTACAGTAACGTTTTTGGCCCGGGGACCCCCCCCCCCCCCCCCCGGAAGTGCTTTGGCAATGTCTCGGGACCATGTCTCGATGGCAGGCTCTCAGTCAAATCGTGTCACATAATTATGTACATCAGCTCAAACAAAGTATTGTACAGCAGTCGATGCTCCTGAAGAACACCGCTATAGGAACATGAAGGAACAACTCGTGATTCTACCAATCGAGGCGTTTCCTTTTGGCTATACGAGAAACATGCAGACTGAATGTTTCTCAGCCAATCAGCAGCAGAGACGTGCAGCCAATCGGCAGCAGAGAGGAGGAGGAGCTGTTTGATGCAGCAGGAGATCCAAAGCTCTTTGGTTTAGAAACGTTTGACCTGATATTTGCACGACGGTGTTTGTTATGTAGGCACTACAGCAGAGGAGGTCCTGTATCTTCATACAGAGTAGGAGGCAGAGGGAGAGGAGAGGAGAGGAGAGGAGAGGAGAGGAGAGGAGGGGAGGGGAGAGGAGAGGAGAGGAGAGGAGAGGAGAGGAGAGGAGAGGAGAGGAGAGGAGAGGAGAGGAGAGGAGAGGAGAGGAGAGGCAACACGTTCTCACAGATAGGC
Source organism: Protomyctophum parallelum (assembly GCF_964188405.1). NCBI lineage: Eukaryota > Metazoa > Chordata > Actinopteri > Myctophiformes > Myctophidae > Protomyctophum > Protomyctophum parallelum. The sequence continues at coordinate 56,082,707 of NC_139700.1, forward strand.
GTCTAGTTATTGCCGCTCCGTCATTCTTACACTTCCTAAGGCGTAACTATACGATATTATAAAAAGTAAAAAGCTTTGAACTTCAATACGAAAACAAAAACCAAGGGTTTGGCCAGCTGCCTCAGTCAGTGGTTCACCTGTATAGCAACGCTGGGCCACTGATGAGGGCAGGCAGACGAAAACATCTGTCTCATGTTGTTGTGAGAAAAACAAAGGAAAAAAAGTCACTCTTGCTATAGGTTGTGTTCTGACCAGGCTTTTCTCTTCGCAGGTGAGGAAGGCTGGACGGCGAGGAGCATGTGGTGCTGTCAGGATGGATGGATGGATGGATGGAGAGGCTAGTGGTGACACACGTGGTGTTGTTGGAAGGTAGGGATGGTGGGGTAGATCCCGCGGTGCTTCAGGGCGTTGGGGTAGATCACGCGGTGCTTCAGGGCGTTGGTCACAGCGGTGTGGGTCACGGGTAGTGACACTCTGACATCATGTCGTGCTGTGGGACGGTAGGGATGCTGGGGTAGATCATGGGAGCTTCACAGCTACAGTCTCCGTGGGCTGAGGTCTGGCTGAGCTGCTTCTTCAGCTTCTCCACCTCATAGTCGTGGAGATACTCCTGCACCAGGTAGCGCTCCCTCTTCACGCGAGCCTTCACCTCGGACGGGACGTCGGGGATCATCCACGCCACGAAGAACTTCACCACGAAGACCACGTGCTGCGGAGAAAAGAAACGCCGTCAACCATCAAACATCAAACATCAACCACCGACCATCGACCACCGACCACCGACCACCGACCATCGACCATCAAACATCAACCATCAAACATCAACCATCAACCATCAACCACCAAACATCAACCATCAACCATCAACCACCAAACATCGACCATCGACCACCGACCACCGACCACCAACCACCAACCACCAACCACCAACCATCAACCACGAACCACGAACCACCAACCACCAACCACCAACCACCAACCACCAACCACCAACCACCAACCACAAACCACAAACCACCAACCATCAACCACCAACCACCAACCACCAACCACCAACCATCAACCACCAACCACCAACCACCAACCATCAACCACAAACCACAAACCACAAACCACCAACCACCAACCACCAACCACCAACCACCAAACACACCGCTGTGAAGCCACACTGTAAGTACGATATGATACTAATATAGCTCTGACGATATAGATACACTGTAGATAAACACCACACCACTGTGACACCAAACAGGCTCCATGAGGATGGAGATAACGTAATGTAATATATTACCTCCATTATGATGATGAAGGTAATGAAGTAATAGATTACCTCCATAATGATGATGAAGGTAATAAAGTAATAGATTACCTCCATAATGATGATGAAGGTAATAAAGTAATATATTACCTCCATAATGATGATGAAGGTACAGTAATAAAGTAATAGATTACCTCCATAATGATGAAGGTACAGTAATAAAGTAATAGATTACCTCCATAATGATGATGAAGGCCAGCTTGGCGGCCAGGATGTGCCAGAACTGCATGGTGTGATCGTACTGTTTCTCATGGCCAGGGGGGTAGCGGTAGTCTCGATATCTGGAGACATATCAAATACATGTTAACACCATGTTACAACATATTAAATACATGTTAACACCATGTTACAACATATTAAATACATGTTAACACCATGTTACAACATATCAAATACATGTTAACACCATGTTACAACATATCAAATACATGTTAACACCATGTTACAACATATTAAATACATGTTAACACCATGTTACAACATATTAAATACATGTTAACACCATGTTACAACATATTAAATACATGTTAACACCATGTTACAACATATCAAATACATGTTAACACCATGTTACAACATATTAAATACATGTTAACACCATGTTACAACATATCAAATACATGTTAACACCATGTTACAACATATTAAATACATGTTAACACCATGTTACAACATATCAAATACATGTTAACACCATGTTACAACATATCAAATACATGTTAACACCATGTTACAACATATTAAATACATGTTAACACCATGTTACAACATATTAAATACATGTTAACACCATGTTACAACATATCAAATACATGTTAACACCATGTTACAACATATCAAATACATGTTAACACCATGTTACAACATATTAAATACATGTTAACACCATGTTACAACATATCAAATACATGTTAACACCATGTTACAACATATTAAATACATGTTAACACCATGTTACAACATATCAAATACATGTTAACACCATGTTACAACATATCAAATACATGTTAACACCATGTTACAACATATCAAATACATGTTAACACCATGTTACAACATATTAAATACATGTTAACACCATGTTACAACATATTACATACATGTTAACACCATGTTACAACATATCAAATACATGTTAACACCATGTTACAACATATCAAATACATGTTAAAACAGTTTCCCTGCCAGGAATGGATTACTCCAGGTTACTGTCGCTGCGATATACGACATACCCGCCTTTTGTTTTATGTGTTTAATACGCCGTATTGTAATAAATAAAAAGAAACTCCGTCTTCGTCGCGGAGATAGAGACTAGATGGTTTCGTTTTGATGACGAAACCGGAAATCGTCACATGCTGTGGGCTGCTAGGGCTTCTGGGAAATTGAGGCCAATGCAAATGAATGGGGTGCAACGCCTCATGGAGGCGGGTCTTGTGCTGCGTCTTCCGGGTGCACCAAGATGGCGGATGGTGGGATCTGATCATAACAAACGGAGGAAGCTTTTTTCTCCGGATTTTCACAGATTAAAAGCCCAAATAATTCATCGTATGCTCTAAAGGTAATACAACAATCTCGGCAGTGAAGGGGGGGTTGATTAAAATGCGGGTTACACGTTTAAAACAGTCAAACTGTTAACACCATGTTACAACATATTAAATACATGTTAACAGGAGAGGCAAGATGGCGGTGCGGACCGACAGTCAGGCAGGTGCTGCTGGAGCACACACACACACACACACACACACACACACACACACACACACACACACACACACACACACATACACACACACACACACACACACACACACACACACACACACACACACACACACACACACACACACACACACACACACACACACACACACACACACACACACACACACACACACACACACACACTCGCCAAACTTCACAAGCTTGCCTTTCAAAAACAACCCGGTTTGTGTTTCAACCATATACACAAAACCAATAATATACTGCAGCGACAGACCACTGACGCTGCTCAAAGACTCTTTGTTCTATGTTACGTGGCTGTGTTATTCCTACTGTCTGTGCGTTGCCCTTACAACCGGACCGCTAACCGACAAACCACTCTCAACCAGTGTTGTTTTCATCGACTAAAACGAAAAAGAAACGTGGTGTACGTAGAAGGCTTTTCATCAAGCTTAATTCGTTCAATTGGGTTTGGGTTGATTTAATTTTGTAATTGAGGAGCGTAGATTAACTGGATGTCACGGCAAGTGGCTCAGGGGTAGAGTGCCTGGATGGTAACCGTAAGGTTGCCAGTTCAAACCCTGTGGGCTCCCCCAGAGTTTACTGTCGAAGTGTCCTTGAGCAAGACACTGAACCCCTAATTGCTCCCGATGTGCTAGTTGGTGCCTTGCATGGTTTCCGCTGCCATCGGTGTATGAATGTGTGTATGAATGGGTGAATGTATAATGCACAATCTATGTAAAGGTGTATGAATGTGTGTGTGAATGGGTGAATGTAATGCACAGTCTATGTAAAGGTGTATGAATGTGTGTGTGAATGGGTGAATGTAATGCACAATCTCTGTAAAGCGCTTTGGATAAAGGCGCTATATAAATGCACCATTTACCATTTACCTTTTTTCACTGACTAAAACTAAATAAAAACAAAATAAAAATGAATCTACGATGACTAAAACTAAGACTAAATATACTGACAATTTCGTCAACAAATAAAAACTAGACTAAAATGTTAGGAAGGGACTAGTGGACAAGAGATCCAGTTTTATGCTGGGTTGCATGCTGAAAATAGCAGATATACAATCTCACAGCGCGTTGCAGCGCGATAGATTGCTGCTATTTGCAGCATGGAAACAAAGTGTAAAATATGTCATTACAACGACATCAAGGCCCGTCAAAACACATTTTAGTCGACTAAATCAACTGTAGATTCAGTCGACTAAAATCGTATGACATTTAGTCGACTAAAACTAGACTAAACACTAGAACATTCCAGGTGACTAAAATGTGACTAAAACTAAGTGAAAACTATTCAAGACGACTGTGACTAAAACTAAAAATAGAAATTTGCTGCCAAAAACAACACTGCTCTCATGTGTCACCAGCCAGCAGGATAGTAGATGTCATCAGGCAGACTAGAGGATCACACGGGACGGTCGGTTTGATCTCTCCTTTCTTCCTGTCGAACAGCCCGTTGTTGGTGGGGTTAGCGTGGCCGTAGTTCAGCAGCGTGGAGTAGGTTGTCGGTGGGGTTAGCGTGGCCGTAGCTCAGCAGCATGGAGTAGGTTGTCGGTGGGGTTAGCGTGGCCGTAGTTCAGCAGCGTGGAGTAGGTTGTTGGTGGGGTTAGCGTGGCCGTAGTTCAGCAGCGTGGAGTAGGTTGTTGGTGGGGTTAGCGTGGCCGTAGTTCAGCAGCGTGGAGTAGGTTGTTGGTGGGGTTAGCGTGGCCGTAGCTCAGCAGCATGGAGTAGGTTGTTGGTGGGGTTAGCGTGGCCGTAGTTCAGCAGCGTGGAGTAGGTTGTTGGTGGGGTTAGCGTGGCCGTAGCTCAGCAGCGTGGAGTAGGTTGTTGGTGGGGTTAGCGTGGCCGTAGCTCAGCAGCGTGGAGTAGGTTGTTGGTGGGGTTAGCGTGGCCGTAGCTCAGCAGCGTGGAGTAGGTTGTCGGTGGGGTTAGCGTGGCCGTAGTTCAGCAGCGTGGAGTAGGTTGTCGGTGGGGTTAGCGTGGCCGTAGTTCAGCAGCGTGGAGTAGGTTGTTGGTGGGGTTAGCGTGGCCGTAGCTCAGCAGCGTGGAGTAGGTTGTTGGTGGGGTTAGCGTGTGGCCGTAGTTCAGCAGCATGGAGTAGGTTGTCGGTGGGGTTAGCGTGGCCGTAGCTCAGCAGCGTGGAGTAGGTTGTTGGTGGGGTTAGCGTGTGGCCGTAGTTCAGCAGCATGGAGTAGGTTGTCGGTGGGGTTAGCGTGGCCGTAGTTCAGCAGCGTGGAGTAGGTTGTCGGTGGGGTTAGCGTGGCCGTAGCTCAGCAGCGTGGAGTAGGTTGTTGGTGGGGTTAGCGTGGCCGTAGCTCAGCAGCGTGGAGTAGGTTGTCGGTGGGGTTAGCGTGGCCGTAGCTCAGCAGCGTGGAGTAGGTTGTTGGTGGGGTTAGCGTGGCCGTAGTTCAGCAGCGTGGAGTAGGTTGTTGGTGGGGTTAGCGTGGCCGTAGTTCAGCAGCGTGGAGTAGGTTGTTGGTGGGGTTAGCGTGGCCGTAGCTCAGCAGCGTGGAGTAGGTTGTCGGTGGGGTTAGCGTGGCCGTAGTTCAGCAGCGTGGAGTAGGTTGTTGGTGGGGTTAGCGTGGCCGTAGTTCAGCAGCGTGGAGTAGGTTGTTGGTGGGGTTAGCGTGGCCGTAGTTCAGCAGCGTGGAGTAGGTTGTTGGTGGGGTTAGCGTGGCCGTAGTTCAGCAGCGTGGAGTAGGTTGTCGGTGGGGTTAGCGTGGCCGTAGTTCAGCAGCGTGGAGTAGGTTGTCGGTGGGGTTAGCGCGTGGCCGTAGCTCAGCAGCGTGGAGTAGGTTGTTGGTGGGGTTAGCGTGGCCGTAGTTCAGCAGCGTGGAGTAGGTTGTCGGTGGGGTTAGCGTGGCCGTAGCTCAGCAGCGTGGAGTAGGTTGTTGGTGGGGTTAGCGTGGCCGTAGTTCAGCAGCGTGGAGTAGGTTGTCGGTGGGGTTAGCGTGGCCGTAGCTCAGCAGCGTGGAGTAGGTTGTTGGTGGGGTTAGCGTGGCCGTAGCTCAGCAGCGTGGAGTAGGTTGTTGGTGGGGTTAGCGTGGCCGTAGCTCAGCAGCGTGGAGTAGGTTGTCGGTGGGGTTAGCGTGGCCGTAGTTCAGCAGCGTGGAGTAGGTTGTCGGTGGGGTTAGCGTGGCCGTAGCTCAGCAGCGTGGAGTAGGTTGTTGGTGGGGTTAGCGTGGCCGTAGTTCAGCAGCGTGGAGTAGGTTGTTGGTGGGGTTAGCGTGGCCGTAGTTCAGCAGCGTGGAGTAGGTTGTTGGTGGGGTTAGCGTGGCCGTAGTTCAGCAGCGTGGAGTAGGTTGTCGGTGGGGTTAGCGTGGCCGTAGTTCAGCAGCGTGGAGTAGGTTGTTGGTGGGGTTAGCGTGGCCGTAGCTCAGCAGCGTGGAGTAGGTTGTTGGTGGGGTTAGCGTGGCCGTAGTTCAGCAGCGTGGAGTAGGTTGTCGGTGGGGTTAGCGTGGCCGTAGCTCAGCAGCGTGGAGTAGGTTGTTGGTGGGGTTAGCGTGGCCGTAGTTCAGCAGCGTGGAGTAGGTTGTCGGTGGGGTTAGCGTGGCCGTAGCTCAGCAGCGTGGAGTAGGTTGTTGGTGGGGTTAGCGTGGCCGTAGCTCAGCAGCGTGGAGTAGGTTGTTGGTGGGGTTAGCGTGGCCGTAGCTCAGCAGCGTGGAGTAGGTTGTCGGTGGGGTTAGCGTGGCCGTAGTTCAGCAGCGTGGAGTAGGTTGTCGGTGGGGTTAGCGTGGCCGTAGCTCAGCAGCGTGGAGTAGGTTGTTGGTGGGGTTAGCGTGGCCGTAGTTCAGCAGCGTGGAGTAGGTTGTTGGTGGGGTTAGCGTGGCCGTAGTTCAGCAGCGTGGAGTAGGTTGTCGGTGGGGTTAGCGTGGCCGTAGTTCAGCAGCGTGGAGTAGGTTGTTGGTGGGGTTAGCGTGGCCGTAGTTCAGCAGCGTGGAGTAGGTTGTTGGTGGGGTTAGCGCGTGGCCGTAGCTCAGCAGCGTGGAGTAGGTTGTCGGTGGGGTTAGCGTGTGGCCGTAGTTCAGCAGCGTGGAGTAGGTTGTTGGTGGGGTTAGCGTGGCCGTAGTTCAGCAGCGTGGAGTAGGTTGTCGGTGGGGTTAGCGTGGCCGTAGTTCAGCAGCGTGGAGTAGGTTGTTGGTGGGGTTAGCGTGGCCGTAGTTCAGCAGCGTGGAGTAGGTTGTCGGTGGGGTTAGCGTGGCCGTAGTTCAGCAGCGTGGAGTAGGTTGTTGGTGGGGTTAGCGTGGCCGTAGTTCAGCAGCGTGGAGTAGGTTGTCGGTGGGGTTAGCGTGGCCGTAGTTCAGCAGCGTGGAGTAGGTTGTTGGTGGGGTTAGCGTGGCCGTAGCTCAGCAGCGTGGAGTAGGTTGTTGGTGGGGTTAGCGTGGCCGTAGCTCAGCAGCGTGGAGTAGGTTGTTGGTGGGGTTAGCGTGGCCGTAGTTCAGCAGCGTGGAGTAGGTTGTTGGTGGGGTTAGCGTGGCCGTAGTTCAGCAGCGTGGAGTAGGTTGTTGGTGGGGTTAGCGTGGCCGTAGTTCAGCAGCGTGGAGTAGGTTGTTGGTGGGGTTAGCGTGTGGCCGTAGCTCAGCAGCGTGGAGTAGGTTGTCGGTGGGGTTAGCGTGGCCGTAGTTCAGCAGCGTGGAGTAGGTTGTCGGTGGGGTTAGCGTGGCCGTAGTTCAGCAGCGTGGAGTAGGTTGTCGGTGGGGTTAGCGTGGCCGTAGTTCAGCAGCGTGGAGTAGGTTGTTGGTGGGGTTAGCGCGTGGCCGTAGTTCAGCAGCGTGGAGTAGGTTGTTGGTGGGGTTAGCGTGGCCGTAGCTCAGCAGCGTGGAGTAGGTTGTTGGTGGGGTTAGCGTGGCCGTAGTTCAGCAGCGTGGAGTAGGTTGTTGGTGGGGTTAGCGTGGCCGTAGTTCAGCAGCGTGGAGTAGGTTGTTGGTGGGGTTAGCGTGGCCGTAGCTCAGCAGCGTGGAGTAGGTTGTCGGTGGGGTTAGCGTGTGGCCGTAGTTCAGCAGCGTGGAGTAGGTTGTCGGTGGGGTTAGCGTGGCCGTAGTTCAGCAGCGTGGAGTAGGTTGTTGGTGGGGTTAGCGCGTGGCCGTAGTTCAGCAGCGTGGAGTAGGTTGTTGGTGGGGTTAGCGTGGCCGTAGCTCAGCAGCGTGGAGTAGGTTGTTGGTGGGGTTAGCGTGGCCGTAGTTCAGCAGCGTGGAGTAGGTTGTTGGTGGGGTTAGCGTGGCCGTAGTTCAGCAGCGTGGAGTAGGTTGTTGGTGGGGTTAGCGTGGCCGTAGCTCAGCAGCGTGGAGTAGGTTGTCGGTGGGGTTAGCGTGTGGCCGTAGTTCAGCAGCGTGGAGTAGGTTGTCGGTGGGGTTAGCGTGGCCGTAGTTCAGCAGCGTGGAGTAGGTTGTCGGTGGGGTTAGCGTGGCCGTAGTTCAGCAGCGTGGAGTAGGTTGTTGGTGGGGTTAGTGTGGCCGTAGCTCAGCAGCGTGGAGTAGGTTGCATGTTGGCTCAGTGCAGGCACACATTTATTGTTTTAAGAGCCTGCCCAGGAACTACAGATGAAATTTAGCGTTCGGCTAACTCTGGCCCATTTACATTGAGGTGAAAACTGACATGTTGATTAATAAGTGTTGTCCCTGTCAAATAAATACATAAATAAACACCACGCTCTATAACAGACCGCTCCGCTCCATAACAATTTCCTTGGCCAGACGTAGCGCGTGGAAGGAACACGTTATTCCGACCAGTTCCTTTCGCCCTCCATCAGGCGCCCCGGCTGGCCAGGGGGAGGCAGTATAGAGACCAGTTCCTTTCGCCCTCCATCAGGCGCCCCGGCTGGCCAGGGGGAGGCAGTATAGAGACCAGTTCCTTTCCCCTCCATCAGGCACCCCGGCTGGCCAGGGGGAGGCAGTATAGAGACCAGTTCCTTTCCCCTCCATCAGGCGCCCCGGCTGGCCAGGGGGAGGCAGTATAGAGACCAGTTCCTTTCCCCTCCATCAGGCGCCCCGGCTGGCCAGGGGGAGGCAGTATAGAGACCAGTTCCTTTCGCCCTCCATCAGGCGCCCCGGCTGGCCAGGGGGAGGCAGTATAGAGACCAGTTCCTTTCCCCTCCATCAGGCACCCCGGCTGGCCAGGGGGAGGCAGTATAGAGACCAGTTCCTTTCCCCTCCATCAGGCACCCCGGCTGGCCAGGGGGAGGCAGTATAGAGACCAGTTCCTTTCCCCTCCATCAGGCGCCCCGGCTGGCCAGGGGGAGGCAGTATAGAGACCAGTTCCTTTCCCCTCCATCAGGCGCCCTGGCTGGCCAGGGGGAGGCAGTATAGAGACCAGTTCCTTTCCCCTCCATCAGGCGCCCCGGCTGGCCAGGGGGAGGCAGTATAGAGACCAGTTCCTTTCCCCTCCATCAGGCGCCCTGGCTGGCCAGGGGGAGGCAGTATAGAGACCAGTTCCTTTCCCCTCCATCAGGCGCCCCGGCTGGCCAGGGGGAGGCAGTATAGAGACCAGTTCCTTTCCCCTCCATCAGGCGCCCCGGCTGGCCAGGGGGAGGCAGTTTAGTGACCAGGATTACTGCATGTTTTTGTGAGGGTACCCAGGGGCGGCCTTAGGAATCTGGAGGCCCGTTTCAAGACCAAATATGAGGCCCCCATATACCTATGACATCATTATTTTGTTGATACAGCCGTATATTGATACGAATAGTTTGACTGTTCAATATCACACGCAGCCATTACTCTCGACAATTAGCAACAACAACACCTTTCCTCATCCTGTCGTCCCTTCACAATTAAAGTGTCTCCCCTTTACCTCCCAATGCTGCACATTTTACCATGTTATTTACATGAAATAGGTGTAACTTTACTAACTTAGCATTAACATTGTGGGAGAGAGCAAGGCAGTGATTGAGCGAGAGAGAGAGAGAGAGAGAGAGAGAGAGAGAGAGAGAGAGAGAGAGAGAGAGAGAGAGAGAGAGAGAGAGAGAGAGAGAGAGAGAGAGAGAGAGAGAGAGAGAGAGAGAGAGAGAGAGAGAGAGAGAGAGAGAGAGAGAGAGAGAGAGAGAGAGAGAGAGAGAGAGAGAGAGAGAGAGAGAGAGAGAGAGAGAGAGCCAAGAGTGGCGGGGGTTGACTGAGGGGACTTCAGTGCATTGTACTTACATTATGTAAGCACAATGCAAGGAATGAGTGCATTCGCCATGTATCTGAAGGAAGCCTGATCTAACCACTCTTAGATTTTCTCCAGTTTATCCCTGAGTTTAAGTTTACCCTATTGTTTTAGGATTTGTTTATTTAGCCTTATTGGGCTTTGTTTAGGGTTAATTCACCCCATGGCTCCTCAATTAGCCAGTGGCAGGTTTTATGACTAGCTCGTGGCTTCCTGTGAGGTTTAGCTTTAGCGTTGGGATTTAGGTTGACGTATTTGGTCTATTCTTTAAAACTAGATATTTTTTTTGTTATTTGAGCTTTTACTGTTTCCATTTAAAAAGGAAAAAAAAACCCAGGTGATTAAATAAACACAGTTCCTGGTGCTGGCTGTTATCTGTTGTTTAATCTCCAACATGCGTTTTGTAGTTCTATTTTTAACTATTTGTTTGGGTTTGAAGTATTCTGGTCTCTGGCGTGCTGGTGTGTTGATTCCTTTTAGCTTGCTGTGTTCCAGATAGTCTTTAAGATTTTAGTTTTTTCTGTAGGCCGACATTCTTTTTCTTTTTTTTTTAGTTTAGCTAAAACTGCAATTCTTTGGCAGAAGGAGAAGGCATAAAACAATAACAACTAGAAAAAGTGCCCTTCTGGGCACAGGTCTCCACCAGGATAGGAATGTAGGACATTGCAGCTTGCCTTCATCTGGTGGTTGGATCTGAAGGAGTAATAATAGAAAATGTGTTTTACATATGTTATATATGCTATAAAGAGCAGATGTGAAAAATTCCAGGCAAAGGTTTTTCCTTGGCCTCTAGGGAGTTGGCATACAAAGTTATCCACAGATCCGTGCAGTTAGACTAAACACTTTTCGGCCAGTTATAGCGCCACCTTGAGGCTGAGTTGAAATTGTTCATGTGGCATTTCGTCCCCGGCCTAGTGGGAATGTGGGTGCACAATTTCACGGAAATCACGCGATGTGTTCATGATTTGCAGCATTTTGTTTGAAACTGAGTACTCCTGTGAACTTTGGAAGCCAATCTTAACCAATCAGGATGGAGTCTGAGAAATCTGAAAGAGAGGTTTCGTTGAATGGCTCTAGAGAGACTGTGTACCAATTTGCGTGATGTTTGGACAAAATCTGTAGGTGTACTGTGAAAAAACTTGTTTTGCACAAAGCGGCATCCTGGTGGCGCTATAACAAGCCGTTCTGGAAAGTTTGGGGCAGAGGTTCATCGTTATCATCCAGGGAGTGTGTGTGCAAGAATTGGCATCGACCGGGTTAACGGTGGCCGAGATTAGCTGCTCACGGACACACACACACGGACGGAGTGCAAAACATACTCTCCCCCCATGCCTTCGGCCTGGTGGAGACCATACCAATAGAGGACCACGTCCTTTCAGGACTGCTTGGTCCTTTAAATAAAAAAGAGATCATAGAAATAAATGCACAATAAGGAGAGTTCCACCGTGTTCAGTTTGGAACATACAGACACAGGTTTGTGTTTCCACCGCATTGTGTTGGACGGAACAATTGTCATTGTTTGATGCCTAGCTGAATGGTTAGAGAGCCTGTCTGGAGAGAAGGAGTCTCCTGAGGTTTGAATCTCAGTAAGAGATGCTGAGAGGTGGCTCACCATCAGGTGGGATGAGATGTTGATCCATCATTTCTTGATCTTTCTGCTATTCCTTCGTCTGGAATGTGGTCTCGGTTGTTGTTGTCGTCTGTTGTCGTTGGTTGCCATGGCTGCCAGTTCCCACCTGATGTTGTGTGGGAGTTCTGATTGGTCCAGAGCGTACTGAATAACTTCTAGCTTACATAACGTCTTAAGACAAGGACTCAAGTCTAAGATGAACAGCTCATCAGAGATAGTGTAATCTCCTTTGTATCCTCCAAAGAGGATGACACAATCTCCCACAATGCAACAGCACATACCATACATTGGACATGGTCCTTTCCCCTTGGGCTCAACCTTCTTCCAGGAGAAGGTCTCTGGACTGAATTTCCACAAATCATTGAAGGTCTGGTTACCGTTCCAGCCACCAAATATGTACAGCTCTCCATTGTAGGTAAATGCTGAATGACACCAGCGTCCTTCTGGTAGGAGTTGTGCAGAAGGTGTGTCCAGCCAGTCGTTTGTCTCTGTGTCAAACACTCTGATGGTTTTGCAGACCCCCTGGTACCCACAGCCGCCGAATACAAACATCTTGGTACCAATGATGATAGCAGAGTGAGCTGATGAATCAGGAGGTGGAGTTCCTCTGGTGTTAATTAAAGTCCAGACCATTGTGCTGGTGTCCAACTTGTACATGTCATTAGTGCGTCCAGGCAGCTTGGTGTATCCTCCATGGATAAACATGACCTTCTCCAACACACAGGCTGAGTGGGAGCTCCTCTCCCCTGGAGCAGTCCCAGAAACCCTGGGTTTGAACCATCTGTGGGAGTCAACATCAATTGCATAAAGCACATTGCAGTAAGGCTCCCCTCCCCAGATGTAGGCTGTATCTTCAACCAACACAGCTGTGTGGCCACAGCGCCTGGATGGAACCTCAAGGTGACCGTCTCCTCTTCCTGGTTCCACTGGAGGTAACTTCTTCCAGCATAAAGACACTGTGTTGAAGACATGGACATCCATCTGTCTCATGTTGTTGAAGTTCCCTCCATCACAGCGGCCTCCAAAGGAATACAGTTTGTTCCTCACTGCTACAGCAGCATGAAGGGTTCGCTTTGGTCCTCCTGCTTTGGAAACGGTCCAGGACAACATCTGTCTGTCTGTCTGTCTGTCTGTCTGTCTGTCTGTCTGTCTGTCTGTCTGTCTGTCTGTCTGTCTGTCTGTCTGTCTGTCTGTCTGTCTGTCTGTCTGTCTCGCTCTCTTCTCTCTCTCGACGTCTAAAGTCATTTTCAACACGGTGCATCATCTTATATCTTCTGGTGTGACATCACAGGAGACACAAACTGTTGCCATGCACGCCTTAACGACGCCAATTAGTGCAGCTGTTCTTCATCTGCACCCTTTGAACTCTATTGCTATATTTATTACTTCATTGCGGCTACCTTGGGGTCTATGGATCTATGGGTGTATGGATCTATGGGTCTATGGGTCTTCCACACGCTACAGGGTTCCCTAACACTGAGCTGTGTTGTATTTTGAGGCTGTGTGTGTGTGTGTGTGTGTGTGTGCGCGTGCGCGGAATTTGCTCAAGCTGACGGAACGTGATGTATGGTGATAACAGTGCCGCTCACGTCACGCGGGTGTGATATTTTTCTCCATATCGCTGTGTGAGAGACAGTCCACTGAGCAACTCAAAGTGAGGCTGAATGACAAGCATTTTGCATTCTGGCTCTTTGAGGGGAGCTAGCGCCCCCTATGGCCAGCTTGGTGTGTTTGTGTGTTCTCAGGGGCGGCCTTGGGAATATGGAGGCCTGTTTGAAGACCAAATATGAGGCCCCCATATACCTATGACATCATTATTTTGTTGATACAGCTGTATATTGATACGAATAGTTTGACTGTTCAATATCACACGCAGCCATTACTCTCCACAATTAGCAACAACAACACCTTTCCTCATCCTGTCGTCCCTTCACAATAAAAGTGTCTCCCCTTTACCTCCCAATGCTGCACATTTTACCATGTTATTTACATACACAACTTAACATTAACATTGTGGGAGAGAGCAAGTGAGAGAGAGAGAGAGAGAGAGAGAGAGAGAGAGAGAGAGAGAGAGAGAGAGAGAGAGAGAGAGAGAGAGAGAGAGAGAGAGAGAGAGAGAGAGAGAGAGAGCGCGCCAAGAGTGGCGGGGGTTGACTGACGCCTGAAGTTCAGTTGGAGCTTGGAGGCCCCCCTGAGGGTGGAGGCCCGTTTCAATTGAAACTTGTGAAACATACTTAAGGCCTCCCATGTACCTACCATGTATTACATGTAGACAAACACACAACATGTATGTTCCATGGTAGATAAAGATACAACATGTATATGTTACACAAATAGATAGGTTATGATGCAGCAGCAGTAACATGTATATGTTACATGTAGATAGGTTATGATGCAGCAGCAGTAACATGTATGAATCATGGCTAGTAACACGTATGTGACCGTGGCATGTAAAGCTCTCTAACACGTATGTGACAGCTGTGTAAACATGTATGTAACGTGATGTACGTAGAAGGCTTAATTAGTTCAATTGGGTTTGGGTTGATTTAATTTTGTAATTGAGGAGCGTAGATTAATTGGATGTCACGGTGGCGTATGCATACGCACACGCGCACACACAAACACGCACACACACACACACACGCACACGCACACGCACACGCGCACACACACACACACAGACCTGCAGGTGGTGATGACGGCGGCGTCGAACCAGGCGGGGTTCTCGTCGTGGTCGGGCCGGTTGGCCTCCAGGAGGTCAGAGATGTTGAACACCGACAGGCTGTTGTTGATGTAGCCGCTCATGTCATGTCTGCCGTGCGGCTGGTAGGCGTACATGAAGACCAGGCGAGGGATCATGTCCGACGTGAACGCCACGATGAAGGCCTGGGAGGGAGACACACACACACGCACACATACATGAAGACCAGGCACACACACATACATGTAGACCAGACGAGGACGTGAGCGCACCCTCCTGAGATACTTCCGGGTCCTACTTTTGTGTCGCTTTTTTATTTCATTGTGTCAATCCTCATTAACGCAAACTAGATTCAACATTACTCAAGCCTGCAAACATTCTAAATATTCCCCCAAAATATTTTACTTGAGCAAATGGACTGTTACCACCTTCAATAATAATGATAATAATAGTCTTTATTGTCTACAGATCATATATTTTTGTTGTCATGGACACTTGTACAAAACATTAATAATTCCACTCGAGTTGGAAGCATTAAGACCCATCTTAACCCTCTATGGCTTCCTTTCTGAAAAATAACGTCACTGTAAAAAGATTCACGTGTTTAGATATTCAATTTAGAATGAGATGCGGACGGGAGCTGGTGCCACTTGGACCCGGACGTAACGTATAGGAATACAAAATGACGTCGGACTTAAATACTGAATAGCTGATCCCAGTACTTACGTTGGTTACCACAGACAGAACCGTCACTCCGTTGAGGATCTGGGCCCATGAGGCTCCGATGCTGTGGGCCTTGGATCAGTACTTACGTTGGTGACCACAGAGAGGACCAGTGTTGTTTTCGTCGACTAAAACTAAGACGAAGAATGTTCGTTGACTACCTTTTTCCACTGACAAAGACTATATGGAAACTAAATGAAAACTAAGCCACGATGACTAAAACTAAGACTAAATATACTGACAATTTTGTCAACAAATAAAAACTAGACTATAATGTTAGGAAGGGACTAGTGGACAAGAGATCCAGTATAAGTCATTTTACACTTGGCTGCATGCTGAAAATAGCCGATCTACAAGCTCACAACAAAAACACTCATTACGACGGCATCAAGGCCCGCCAAAATACATTTCCGATGCTGTGGGCCTTGGTTCTGTATACTTACGTTGGTGACCACAGAGAGGACCGCCACCCCGTTGAGGATCTGGGCCCAGGCGCCGATGCTGTGGGCCTTGGCGGCGACGGGCCGTCTGAACTGGGTGGTGAACTTCCAGGCGTCCACACGGACCTCGATGATGTTGTTGATCAGCGCCAGGAGGGGAGCCAATGGGAAGGAGGCCACGAAGAGGGTGATGAACCCGAACTGGATCACTGGGACGCGCACACACGCACACACGCACACACACACACACAGACAAACACGCACACAAAGACACACACGGAGACACACACGGACACACACACACGGACACATGCACACACGGACACACGCACGCACGCGCACGGACACACGCAAACACAGACACACACACACACAGGCAGGCAGGACAGAAGCAGATGGTGAGATGAAAGGGTAACGTTGCCCCCTGCTGTCTAATGTAGGTAACTACACTTTACAATGTAGGCATTTTATCAGACGCTCTTAATCCACAGCGATTTACAGTAAGAAGGAACAAAAACATGGCAATACATCACATACAGTACATAGAAATAGTTGTGATGAAACATACATAACCTAATAATGTAACTGTGGAATATATATGTCGCCATATGACGCCAGGCCCAGGAAATCATTCCCAATGCATTTCAAAACGTATTCATTTAAAGACCTTTTAAGCGTCGTACAAAGGCAACTCTTGTCGTGACAAATCATGACAACAAAGACAATATGTTGTACCAAACAAATAATTACAAAGAAGAAAAAAAACTAAGAAAAGTGTTGTAACCTGCCGTTTTCTTCTTCTTTCTAATTATTTGTTTGGCCCGAAAATAATGTGTGTGTTGTCATGATTTGTCACGACAAAGAGTTGTCTTCGTTCGAGGCTTAAAAGGTCTTTAAATAAATACTTTAAGAAATGTCTATGAGGGAAATGAACGGCGAATCATTCCCTGGGCCCTGGTGGCAGGGGGCGGGGCTGGGGGCGGGGCCTGGTGGCAGGGGGCGGGGCCTGGTGGTAGGGGGCGGGACTGCGACGCTCTATACTGTAAAGATTACAGTTCGTTGTCAATCACATTTATTGTGATTTGCATATAACAACAGACAGACAGACAGACAGACAGAGTGTCAGACAGACAGACAGACAGACAGACAGACAGACAGACAGACAGACAGACAGACAGACAGAAAGACATAGTGTCAGACAGACAGACAGACAGACAGACAGACAGACAGAGTGACAGACAGAGAGACAGACAGACAGACAGACAGCTGTCTCACCCATCTCCAGGTACTCGTAGAACAGACCCAGGTGACCAAAACACTGCAGGTCGTGGTCCTGTTCCCAGCGGCTGTACAGAGACTCTGGATGGTTCCTCGCCTTCCTGGAGCCCCACCAGTTCATCAGCCACCTGGAATATACAATAAACATGTTATAAACATGTTATAAACATAACCACCATGTTATAAACACTGTACAGAGACTCTGGATGGTTCCTCGCCTTCCTGGAGCCCCACCAGTTCATCAGCCATCTATAATATACAATATACATGTTATAAACATGTTATAAACATGTTTATAACATGTTATAAACATGTTATAAACACTGTACAGAGACTCTGGATGGTTCCTGGCCTTCCTGGAGCCCCACCAGTTCATCAGCCACCTGGAATATACAATAAACATGTTATAAACATGTTATAAACATGTTATAAACATAACCACCATGTTATAAACACTGTACAGAGACTCTGGATGGTTCCTCGCCTTCCTGGAGCCCCACCAGTTCATCAGCCATCTATAATATACAATATACATGTTATAAACATGTTATAAACATGTTATAAACATGTTATAAACACTGTACAGAGACTCTGGATGGTTCCTGGCCTTCCTGGAGCCCCACCAGTTCATCAACCACCTAAGACACGCAAACGTGGAAAGCGAACGCAGCTCGTAATTTGCAATAACAAAGTAAAGTTTGTTTTTCTTTTTCTTTGAAAGTGTGTGTGTGTGTGTGTGTGTGTGTGTGTGTGTGTGTGTGTGTGTGTGTGTGTGTGTGTGTGTGTGTGTGTGTGTGCTTACGGGACCAGAGCTTCCTGGATGTTCCCCCACACCTGTTTCCCGGTCATAACGATGACCAGCTGGGTGGTCAGCTCTATGAGACATCCACCTGGATCACACTGAAGAGACACACACACACACACACACACACACACACACACACACACACACACACACAGCTCTATCAGACATCCGCCTGGATCACACTGAGGAGGCGTGGATTCAGATTAGATCAAATCAGATTAGAAGTAATCAGATTACCTCCTCGTCAGATAATTAGTAATCGGATTACCTCCTCGTTCCTCAGGCCGGTCCATTTCCCGAACATGTAGGCGGGGTCTCCGGGGTATCCCACGAACTTTCCCTTGAAGAACGCCACATAGAAACAGGATGTTACATCACGGTACGCCACATAGAAACAGGATGTTACATCACGGTACGCCACATAGAAACAGGATGTT
This sequence comes from Protomyctophum parallelum, assembly GCF_964188405.1. Taxonomy (NCBI): domain Eukaryota; kingdom Metazoa; phylum Chordata; class Actinopteri; order Myctophiformes; family Myctophidae; genus Protomyctophum; species Protomyctophum parallelum. The sequence goes on from NC_139700.1 coordinate 56,100,912, forward strand.
ACATCACGGTACGCCACATAGAAACAGGATGTTACATTACGGTACGCCACATAGAAACAGGATGTTACATCACGGTACGCCACATAGAAACAGGATGTTACATTATGGTACGCCACATAGAAACAGGATGTTACATCACGGTACGCCACATAGAAACAGGATGTTACATTACGGTACGCCACATAGAAACAGGATGTTACATTACGGTACGCCACATAGAAACAGGATGTTACATTACGGTACGCCACATAGAAACAGGATGTTACATTACGGTACGCCACATAGAAACAGGATGTTACATTACGGTACGCCACATAGAAACAGGATGTTACATTACGGTACGCCACATAGAAACAGGATGTTACATCACGGTACGCCACATAGAAACAGGATGTTACATCACGGTACGCCACATAGAAACAGGATGTTACATCACGGTACGCCACATAGAAACAGGATGTTACATTACGGTACGCCACATAGAAACAGGATGTTACATCACGGTACGCCACATAGAAACAGGATGTTACATCACGGTACGCCACATAGAAACAGGATGTTACATTACGGTACCGTGCGGTACCGTGCGGTGCGGTGTGGTACAGTACAGTACAGTACAGTACAGTACAGTACAGTGCAGTACAGTGCAGTACAGTACAGTACAGTACAGTACAGTACAGTACAGTACAGTACAGTGCAGTGCAGTGCAGTGCAGTGCAGTGCAGTACAGTACAGTACAGTACAGTACAGTACAGTACAGTATATACCTTGAAGAAGGCCTCATAGAAACAGGAGGAGTAGTAGTTGTTACCTTAAAGAAGGCCTCATAGAAACAGGAGGAGTAGTAGTTGTTACCTTAAAGAAGGCCTCATAGAAACAGGAGGAGTAGTAGTTGTTACCTTAAAGAAGGCCACATAGAAACAGGAGGAGTAGTAGTTGTTACCTTAAAGAAGGCCTCATAGAAACAGGAGGAGTAGTAGTTGTTACCTTAAAGAAGGCCACATAGAAACAGGAGAGTAGTAGTTGTTACCTTAAAGAAGGCCTCATAGAAACAGGAGGAGTAGTAGTTGTTACCTTAAAGAAGGCCTCATAGAAACAGGAGGAGTAGTAGTTGTTACCTTAAAGAAGGCCTCATAGAAACAGGAGGAGTAGTAGTTGTTACCTTAAAGAAGGCCTCATAGAAACAGGAGGAGTAGTAGTTGTTACCTTAAAGAAGGCCTCATAGAAACAGGAGGAGTAGTAGTTGTTACCTTAAAGAAGGCCTCATAGAAACAGGAGGAGTAGTAGTTGTTACCTTAAAGAAGGCCTCATAGAAACAGGAGGAGTAGTAGTTGTTACCTTAAAGAAGGCCTCATAGAAACAGGAGGAGTAGTAGTTGTTACCTTAAGGCCTCATAGAAACAGGAGGAGTAGTAGTTGTTACCTTAAGGCCTCATAGAAACAGGAGGAGTAGTAGTTGTTACCTTAAGAAGGCCACATAGAAACAGGAGGAGTAGTAGTTGTTACCTTAAAGAAGGCCTCATAGAAACAGGAGGAGTAGTAGTTGTTACCTTAAAGAAGGCCTCATAGAAACAGGAGGAGTAGTAGTTGTTACCTTAAAGAAGGCCTCATAGAAACAGGAGGAGTAGTAGTTGTTACCTTAAAGAAGGCCACATAGAAACAGGAGGAGTAGTAGTTGTTACCTTAAGGCCACATAGAAACAGGAGGAGTAGTAGTTGTTACCTTAAAGAAGGCCTCATAGAAACAGGAGGAGTAGTAGTTGTTACCTTAAGGCCTCATAGAAACAGGAGGAGTAGTAGTTGTTACCTTAAAGAAGGCCTCATAGAAACAGGAGGAGTAGTAGTTGTTACCTTAAAGAAGGCCTCATAGAAACAGGAGGAGTAGTAGTTGTTACCTTAAAGAAGGCCTCATAGAAACAGGAGGAGTAGTAGTTGTTACCTTAAAGAAGGCCTCATAGAAACAGGAGGAGTAGTAGTTGTTACCTTAAAGAAGGCCTCATAGAAACAGGAGGAGTAGTAGTTGTTACCTTAAAGAAGGCCTCATAGAAACAGGAGGAGTAGTAGTTGTTACCTTAAAGAAGGCCTCATAGAAACAGGAGGAGTAGTAGTTGTTACCTTAAAGAAGGCCTCATAGAAACAGGAGGAGTAGTAGTTGTTACCTTAAAGAAGGCCTCATAGAAACAGGAGGAGTAGTAGTTGTTACCTTAAAGAAGGCCTCATAGAAACAGGAGGAGTAGTAGTTGTTACCTTAAAGAAGGCCTCATAGAAACAGGAGGAGTAGTAGTTGTTACCTTAAGGCCTCATAGAAACAGGAGGAGTAGTAGTTGTTACCTTAAAGAAGGCCACATAGAAACAGGAGGAGTAGTAGTTGTTACCTTAAAGAAGGCCACATAGAAACAGGAGGAGTAGTAGTTGTTACCTTAAAGAAGGCCTCATAGAAACAGGAGGAGTAGTAGTTGTTACCTTAAGGCCTCATAGAAACAGGAGGAGTAGTAGTTGTTACCTTAAAGAAGGCCTCATAGAAACAGGAGGAGTAGTAGTTGTTACCTTAAAGAAGGCCTCATAGAAACAGGAGGAGTAGTAGTTGTTACCTTAAAGAAGGCCTCATAGAAACAGGAGGAGTAGTAGTTGTTACCTTAAAGAAGGCCTCATAGAAACAGGAGGAGTAGTAGTTGTTACCTTAAAGAAGGCCTCATAGAAACAGGAGGAGTAGTAGTTGTTACCTTAAAGAAGGCCTCATAGAAACAGGAGGAGTAGTAGTTGTTACCTTAAAGAAGGCCACATAGAAACAGGAGGAGTAGTAGTTGTTACCTTAAAGAAGGCCTCATAGAAACAGGAGGAGTAGTAGTTGTTACCTTAAGGCCTCATAGAAACAGGAGGAGTAGTAGTTGTTACCTTAAGGCCTCATAGAAACAGGAGTAGTAGTAGTTGTTACCTTAAGGCCACATAGAAACAGGAGGAGTAGTAGTTGTTACCTTAAGGCCTCATAGAAACAGGAGTAGTAGTAGTTGTTACCTTAAGGCCACATAGAAACAGGAGGAGTAGTAGTTGTTACCTTAAGGCCTCATAGAAACAGGAGGAGTAGTAGTTGTTACCTTAAAGAAGGCCTCATAGAAACAGGAGGAGTAGTAGTTGTTACCTTAAAGAAGGCCTCATAGAAACAGGAGGAGTAGTAGTTGTTACCTTAAAGAAGGCCACATAGAAACAGGAGGAGTAGTAGTTGACGAACTGGAACAGGAACACCTTCACCGTCAGCTTGTTCTCGTACTCCATGTGGGTCTTTGGGATCTCTGGGGGGGGTCAAAAGGTCAAAGGGCACAGGTTAAAGGTCAAAATGTTAACACCCTGAGCGGCATAGACGGAGTTCTCCGTCCTAATCAAATAGTAACGCCCAGACGCTCAAAATCCATCGTATCGCTCCACAGGCTGGGAGCGTCTGTCGCTCCACAGGCTGGGAGCATCTGTCGCTCCACAGTCTGTCTGTCGCTCCACAGGCTGGGAGCGTCTGTCGCTCCACAGTCTGTCTGTCGCTCCACAGGCTGGGAGCGTCTGTCGCTCCACAGGCTGGGAGCGTCTGTTGCACAACATTCGATGTTGTTTTCCGTTTGGGACGTCATCGGAAATGTTCTTCCCCCTAGTTTAGCTACTTCAGCTACATCCGGGATAGCGCCTGGTGCGTCGGGAGTGTTTTGGCTACATCTAGCTACTTCATCTACAGACAGACAGACAGACATACACACAGACAGACAGACTCACAGACAGGCAGCCTGTCTCACCCACCCATGTCAGTGATCCAGACGGCCACCCTCTCGTACATGAGGTTGAGGATCATGATGATGATGAAGTTGATGCAGGACGCAGTAACGCTGGTGGCCAGCTGGGGCGTGATGAGCGAGCCCACCACCTCCAGGTCGTTGGTGGGCGAATCCTTCATGATGGAGGCGAACGCCGCGTAGACCGCCAGGCGGTACGCGATCACCCCGATGATGCACGCTATGATGAGGGAGATCTGTGCGCACACACACAATGTACAATTTAGGCATTTAGCAGACGCTCTTAATTCAGAGCGACTTACATTAAAGGTATATTCAGTGATTTCACTCAAAAAACCTTAGGTTTCGTTTTTGGCTGTGGGACCCAAAGCCTTTCATCCAATCAGGATAGAGAGCCAAAAACGAAACCTAAGGTTTTTTGACCCCCAGGGGTTAACTGGGGACAGGGAGGAACTCCTTATATGGTCAGCACACTCTATAGTAGAGAGGATTATCACAACAAACAAAACAAAAAAATAAGTGATATTTGAATTAAGTGAAATCACTGAATATACCATTAATTAAGCAAGAACAAAAAGCAGGGGAATAGATCACATAAAAAGCATTTATCATGAAACATGCGTAAGCTAAGAAAGTAACAGTGGAATATCTATATAATGAAACTATACATATAAACTATACTATACTATACATATGTACTATGACGTGCTATGGCTACATACAATGCAATTATAGTGCTGTCTACATAACATGCTATAAGTCTGTATCAAATGCCATCTAAGTCTACAGAAATGCTATCTAACACACACACACACACACACACACACACACACAACACACAGGTTACACTATAACCCCGATGTATTTTAATAAACACAGCGTTCTCTCACCCAGAACAGCACGGTGGCTCCAGACAGGACGGTTCGTGCACATTTGCTTGTTATTGGTAAGTACGGTTCCATTTCCTACAGACGGTGAAGCAAAACACAAGCACAGACAGCAACAGACAGACAGGTCAGTCAAGCTGGTTAAAGGTCTATCTACCTCAGCACCACATGCAGACTGAGAGACAGGCTGATCGGAACACACACTGGGCTCTTAAACCCATTTTGGTCGGGAACCCCTTTTGGTGTTAGTATTATGCTATGCTTTAGCTATTGAAATAGCTAATCTAAATAGCAGATCTACAAGCTCATAGCGCGCCACCGAGTGGCGCGCTACGAGCTTGTAGGTCTGCTATTTCTTTTAAATCGAAGAACGACTGACATAGAAACATAGCTTTTTCAGAAAACTGTCAGGATGTAGAAGACGTTTATAGAATCTGATCTCAGGTCAGAATGAAAACTGTCAGGATGTAGAAGACATATTTTTTAATCTGATCTCAGGTCAGAATGGGTTAACAGGACAGCAACGTTTTGGGACAAACTGAACCATGATCAGGAGCCCAGTGTCCTCCACATGTCATGCTTCTAACACAGGGATGTCAAACTCAAACACACAGTGGGCCAAAATAAAGAAATTGGTACAAGTCGAGGGCCGGACTGTGTTTCAACACACGGGCCATTTTTGGTGAGAGGGGTATAGCTGAAAGTTGACCACAAAGTGATATCCTTTCACTGCTGATCAATAGTGAAGAGAAGACGCATGCTTGCACTTATTGCGGGCCCTCGATACGTGACGATGCACTCACAGTGCATTGTGGGACTTGTAGTATTATGGTGGTCCGTGCAATATACCAGAGGGCCAGTTCTAATACTAATTAAATATCATCCCGCGGGCCAAAGATAATTCATTCACGGGCCTGATTTGGCCCCCGGGGGCCTTGAGTTTGACATGTATGTTCTAACATGAACCTGCCTCAGTCCAACACACACACACATCAATGCAGTTATCTTCATCATCATCATCATCCTCAGCATAGCCACGCCCCCACACTGACTCAGCTCAGAACCCGCTGGCGTGCCGTTCTCACCCTCCACCACTAGGGGGTGCTGTAGTGTCCTTACCCACAACACCACCGAGGCCCAGCACAGGAGCATTTTGGCCAGGAGGTCACAGGCGGTCCTGTCCAGAACCCACTCCATCTCCTATACGGTACAGTACATGTTACTGTTACTGTAAATACAGTAATGTCCAGAACCCACTCCATCTCCTACGGTACGGTACACGTTACTGTTACTGTAAGTATTACAGTAAGGTCCAGAACCCACTCCATCTCCTACGGTACGGTACATGTTACTGTTACTGTAAATACAGTAATGTCCAGAACCCACTCCATCTCCTACGGTACGGTACACGTTACTGTTACTGTAAGTACAGTACAGTCCAGAACCCACTCCATCTCCTACGGTACGGTACATGTTACTGTTACTGTAAATATTACAGTAATGTCCAGAACCCACTCCATCTCCTACGGTACGGTACACGTTACTGTTACTGTAAATACAGTAATGTCCAGAACCCACTCCATCTCCTACGGTACGGTACACGTTACTGTTACTGTAAATACAGTAATGTCCAGAACCCACTCCATCTCCTACGGTACGGTACACCTTACTGTTACTGTAAGTATTACAGTAAGGTCCAGAACCCACTCCATCTCCTACGGTACGGTACACGTTACTGTTACTGTAAGTATTACAGTAATGTCCAGAACCCACTCCATCTCCTACGGTACGGTACACGTTACTGTTACTGTAAGTATTACAGTAAGGTCCAGAACCCACTCCATCTCCTACGGTACGGTACACCTTACTGTTACTGTAAATACAGTAATGTCCAGAACCCACTCCATCTCCTACGGTACGGTACACGTTACTGTTACTGTAAATATTACAGTAATGTCCAGAACCCACTCCATCTCCTACGGTACGGTACACGTTACTGTTACTGTAAATACAGTAATGTCCAGAACCCACTCCATCTCCTATGGTACGGTACACGTTACTGTTACTGTAAATACAGTAATGTCCAGAACCCACTCCATCTCCTACGGTACGGTACACGTTACTGTTACTGTAAGTATTACAGTAAGGTCCAGAACCCACTCCATCTCCTACGGTACGGTACACGTTACTGTTACTGTAAGTATTACAGTAAGGTCCAGAACCCACTCCATCTCCTACGGTACGGTACACGTTACTGTTACTGTAAGTATTACAGTAAGGTCCAGAACCCACTCCATCTCCTACGGTACGGTACACGTTACTGTTACTGTAAATACAGTAAGGTCGAGAACCCACTCCATCTCCTACGGTACGGTACACGTTACTGTTACTGTAAATACAGTAATGTCCAGAACCCACTCCATCTCCTACGGTACGGTACACGTTACTGTTACTGTAAGTATTACAGTAAGGTCCAGAACCCACTCCATCTCCTACGGTACGGTACACGTTACTGTTACTGTAAATACAGTAATGTCCAGAACCCACTCCATCTCCTATGGTACGGTACACGTTACTGTTACTGTAAGTACAGTAATGTCCAGAACCCACTCCATCTCCTACGGTACGGTACACGTTACTGTTACTGTAAATACAGTAATGTCCAGAACCCACTCCATCTCCTACGGTACGGTACACGTTACTGTTACTGTAAATACAGTAAGGTCGAGAACCCACTCCATCTCCTACGGTACGGTACACGTTACTGTTACTGTAAATACAGTAAGGTCCAGAACCCACTCCATCTCCTACGGTACGGTACACGTTACTGTTACTGTAAGTATTACAGTAAGGTCCAGAACCCACTCCATCTCCTACGGTACGGTACACGTTACTGTTACTGTAAGTATTACAGTAATGTCCAGAACCCACTCCATCTCCTACGGTACGGTACACGTTACTGTTACTGTAAGTATTACAGTAATGTCCAGAACCCACTCCATCTCCTACGGTACGGTACACGTTACTGTTACTGTAAGTACAGTAATGTCCAGAACCCACTCCATCTCCTACGGTACGGTACACGTTACTGTTACTGTAAGTATTACAGTAAGGTCCAGAACCCACTCCATCTCCTACGGTACGGTACACGTTACTGTTACTGTAAATACAGTAAGGTCCAGAACCCACTCCATCTCCTACAGTACGGTACACGTTACTGTTACTGTAAGTATTACAGTAAGGTCCAGAACCCACTCCATCTCCTACGGTACGGTACACGTTACTGTTACTGTAAATATTACAGTAAGGTCCAGAACCCACTCCATCTCCTACGGTACGGTACACGTTACTGTTACTGTAAGTATTACAGTAATGTCCAGAACCCACTCCATCTCCTACGGTACGGTACACGTTACTGTTACTGTAAATATTACAGTAAGGTCCAGAACCCACTCCATCTCCTACGGTACGGTACACGTTACTGTTACTGTAAATACAGTAAGGTCCAGAACCCACTCCATCTCCTACAGTACGGTACACGTTACTGTTACTGTAAGTATTACAGTAATGTCCAGAACCCACTCCATCTCCTACGGTACGGTACACGTTACTGTTACTGTAAGTATTACAGTAAGGTCCAGAACCCACTCCATCTCCTACGGTACGGTACATGTTACTGTTACTGTAAATACAGTAATGTCCAGAACCCACTCCATCTCCTACAGTACGGTACACGTTACTGTTACTGTAAGTATTACAGTAATGTCCAGAACCCACTCCATCTCCTACGGTACGGTACACGTTACTGTTACTGTAAATACAGTAATGTCCAGAACCCACTCCATCTCCTATGGTACGGTACATGTTACTGTTACTGTAAATACAGTAATGTCCAGAACCCACTCCATCTCCTACGGTACGGTACACGTTACTGTTACTGTAAGTATTACAGTAAGGTCCAGAACCCACTCCATCTCCTACGGTACGGTACACGTTACTGTTACTGTAAGTATTACAGTAAGGTCCAGAACCCACTCCATCTCCTACGGTACGGTACACGTTACTGTTACTGTAAGTATTACAGTAAGGTCCAGAACCCACTCCATCTCCTACGGTACGGTACATGTTACTGTTACTGTAAATACAGTAATGTCCAGAACCCACTCCATCTCCTACGGTACGGTACACGTTACTGTTACTGTAAATATTACAGTAATGTCCAGAACCCACTCCATCTCCTACGGTACGGTACACGTTACTGTTACTGTAAGTATTACAGTAATGTCCAGAACCCACTCCATCTCCTACGGTACGGTATATAAACGTTACTGTTACTGTAAGTACAGTAATGTCCAGAACCCACTCCATCTCCTACGGTACGGTACACGTTACTGTTACTGTAAGTATTACAGTAAGGTCCAGAACCCACTCCATCTCCTACGGTACGGTACATGTTACTGTTACTGTAAGTACAGTAATGTCCAGAACCCACTCCATCTCCTACGGTACGGTACACGTTACTGTTACTGTAAATACAGTAATGTCCAGAACCCACTCCATCTCCTACGGTACGGTACACGTTACTGTTACTGTAAGTATTACAGTAAGGTCCAGAACCCACTCCATCTCCTACGGTACGGTACACGTTACTGTTACTGTAAATACAGTAATGTCCAGAACCCACTCCATCTCCTACGGTACGGTACACGTTACTGTTACTGTAAGTATTACAGTAAGGTCCAGAACCCACTCCATCTCCTACGGTACGGTACACGTTACTGTTACTGTAAATACAGTAATGTCCAGAACCCACTCCATCTCCTACGGTACGGTACACGTTACTGTTACTGTAAATACAGTAATGTCCAGAACCCACTCCATCTCCTACGGTACGGTACACGTTACTGTTACTGTAAATACAGTAAGGTCCAGAACCCACTCCATCTCCTACGGTACGGTACACGTTACTGTTACTGTAAGTATTACAGTAAGGTCCAGAACCCACTCCATCTCATACGGTACGGTACACGTTACTGTTACTGTAAGTATTACAGTAAGGTCCAGAACCCACTCCATCTCCTACGGTACGGTACACGTTACTGTTACTGTAAATACAGTAATGTCCAGAACCCACTCCATCTCCTACGGTACGGTATATAAACGTTACTGTTACTGTAAATACAGTAATGTCCAGAACCCACTCCATCTCCTACGGTACGGTACACGTTACTGTTACTGTAAGTATTACAGTAAGGTCCAGAACCCACTCCATCTCCTACGGTACGGTACACGTTACTGTTACTGTAAATACAGTAATGTCCAGAACCCACTCCATCTCCTACGGTACGGTACACGTTACTGTTACTGTAAGTATTACAGTAAGGTCCAGAACCCACTCCATCTCCTACGGTACGGTACACGTTACTGTTACTGTAAGTATTACAGTAATGTCCAGAACCCACTCCATCTCCTACAGTATATAAACGTTACTGTTACTGTAAGTACAGTAATGTCCAGAACCCACTCCATCTCCTACGGTACGGTACACGTTACTGTTACTGTAAATACAGTAATGTCCAGAACCCACTCCATCTCCTACGGTACGGTACACGTTACTGTTACTGTAAATACAGTAATGTCCAGAACCCACTCCATCTCCTACGGTACGGTACACGTTACTGTTACTGTAAGTATTACAGTAATGTCCAGAACCCACTCCATCTCCTACAGTACGGTACACGTTACTGTTACTGTAAGTATTACAGTAAGGTCCAGAACCCACTCCATCTCCTACGGTACGGTACACGTTACTGTTACTGTAAGTACAGTAATGTCCAGAACCCACTCCATCTCCTACGGTACGGTACACGTTACTGTTACTGTAAGTATTACAGTAAGGTCCAGAACCCACTCCATCTCCTACGGTACGGTACACGTTACTGTTACTGTAAGTACAGTAATGTCCAGAACCCACTCCATCTCCTATGGTACGGTACATGTTACTGTTACTGTAAATACAGTAAGGTCCAGAACCCACTCCATCTCCTACGGTACGGTACACCTTACTGTTACTGTAAATACAGTAATGTCCAGAACCCACTCCATCTCCTACGGTACGGTATATAAACGTTACTGTTACTGTAAATACAGTAATGTCCAGAACCCACTCCATCTCCTACGGTACGGTATATAAACGTTACTGTTACTGTAAGTACAGTAATGTCCAGAACCCACTCCATCTCCTACGGTACGGTACACGTTACTGTTACTGTAAGTACAGTAATGTCCAGAACCCACTCCATCTCCTACGGTACGGTACATGTTACTGTTACTGTAAATACAGTAAGGTCCATAACCCACTCCATCTCCTACGGTACGGTACACGTTACTGTTACTGTAAGTATTACAGTAAGGTCCAGAACCCACTCCATCTCCTATGGTACGGTACACGTTACTGTTACTGTAAATACAGTAATGTCCAGAACCCACTCCATCTCCTACGGTACGGTACACGTTACTGTTACTGTAAATACAGTAATGTCCAGAACCCACTCCATCTCCTACGGTACGGTACATGTTACTGTTACTGTAAGTATTACAGTAAGGTCCAGAACCCACTCCATCTCCTACAGTATACACGTTACTGTTACTGTAAATACAGTAAGGTCCATAACCCACTCCATCTCCTACGGTACGGTACACGTTACTGTTACTGTAAGTATTACAGTAAGGTCCAGAACCCACTCCATCTCCTACGGTACGGTACACGTTACTGTTACTGTAAATATTACAGTAATGTCCAGAACCCACTCCATCTCCTACGGTACGGTACACGTTACTGTTACTGTAAATATTACAGTAAGGTCCAGAACCCACTCCATCTCCTACGGTACGGTACACGTTACTGTTACTGTAAATATTACAGTAATGTCCAGAACCCACTCCATCTCCTACGGTACGGTACACGTTACTGTTACTGTAAGTATTACAGTAATGTCCAGAACCCACTCCATCTCCTACGGTACGGTACACGTTACTGTTACTGTAAGTATTACAGTAAGGTCCAGAACCCACTCCATCTCCTACGGTACGGTACACGTTACTGTTACTGTAAATATTACAGTAATGTCCAGAACCCACTCCATCTCCTACGGTACGGTACACGTTACTGTTACTGTAAATACAGTAATGTCCAGAACCCACTCCATCTCCTACGGTACGGTACACGTTACTGTTACTGTAAATATTACAGTAAGGTCCAGAACCCACTCCATCTCCTACGGTACGGTACACGTTACTGTTACTGTAAATACAGTAATGTCCAGAACCCACTCCATCTCCTACGGTACGGTACACGTTACTGTTACTGTAAATATTACAGTAATGTCCAGAACCCACTCCATCTCCTACGGTACGGTACACGTTACTGTTACTGTAAATATTACAGTAATGTCCAGAACCCACTCCATCTCCTACGGTACGGTACACGTTACTGTTACTGTAAATACAGTAAGGTCCAGAACCCACTCCATCTCCTACGGTACGGTACACGTTACTGTTACTGTAAATACAGTAAGGTCCAGAACCCACTCCATCTCCTACGGTACGGTACACGTTACTGTTACTGTAAGTATTACAGTAATGTCCAGAACCCACTCCATCTCCTACGGTACGGTACACGTTACTGTTACTGTAAATACAGTAATGTCCAGAACCCACTCCATCTCCTATGGTACGGTACACGTTACTGTTACTGTAAATACAGTAATGTCCAGAACCCACTCCATCTCCTACGGTACGGTACACGTTACTGTTACTGTAAGTATTACAGTAAGGTCCAGAACCCACTCCATCTCCTACGGTATACACCTTACTGTTACTGTAAATATTACAGTAAGGTCCAGAACCCACTCCATCTCCTACGGTACGGTACACGTTACTGTTACTGTAAGTACAGTAATGTCCAGAACCCACTCCATCTCCTATGGTACGGTACACGTTACTGTTACTGTACGTATTACAGTAATGTCCAGAACCCACTCCATCTCCTACGGTACGGTACACGTTACTGTTACTGTAAGTACAGTAATGTCCAGAACCCACTCCATCTCCTACGGTACGGTACACGTTACTGTTACTGTACGTATTACAGTAATGTCCAGAACCCACTCCATCTCCTACGGTACGGTACACGTTACTGTTACTGTAAGTATTACAGTAAGGTCCAGAACCCACTCCATCTCCTACGGTACGGTACACGTTACTGTTACTGTAAGTATTACAGTAAGGTCCAGAACCCACTCCATCTCCTACGGTACGGTACACGTTACTGTTACTGTAAGTACAGTAATGTCCAGAACCCACTCCATCTCCTACGGTACGGTACACGTTACTGTTACTGTAAGTATTACAGTAAGGTCCAGAACCCACTCCATCTCCTACGGTACGGTACACGTTACTGTTACTGTAAATACAGTAATGTCCAGAACCCATTCCATCTCCTACGGTACGGTACACGTTACTGTTACTGTAAGTACAGTAATGTCCAGAACCCACTACATCTCCTACGGTACGGTACACGTTACTGTTACTGTAAATACAGTAATGTCCAGAACCCACTCCATCTCCTACGGTACGGTACACGTTACTGTTACTGTAATTACAGTAAGGTCCAGAACCCACTCCATCTCCTACGGTACGGTACACGTTACTGTTACTGTAAGTATTACAGTAAGGTCCAGAACCCACTCCATCTCCTACAGTACGGTATACACCTTACTGTTACTGTAAGTACAGTACAGTCCAGAACCCACTCCATACCAGTACAGACTGGTACAGTACAGTACAGTACAGTACAGTACAGTACAGTGCAGTACAGTGCAGTACAGTACAGTACAGTACAGTGCAGTGCAGTACAGTGCAGTGCAGTGCAGTGCAGTGCAGTGCAGTGCAGTGCAGTGCAGTGCAGTGCAGTGCAGTGCAGTACAGTACAGTGTAACCTCTGTGCCCAGAGTCACATTGTTGTATTTTTTGTTTTCATGTACTTTACTCTTTTCCCACCAGTCTGCTACTCTCTGAGTTTTTCCTATAGTTATCCGCTGGACTAGAAGCCAGTGAGATACATGTGTTGCCATGGCAACAGGCAGTGATTGGGAAGCCCCGCCCACAGCTCACCTGGCTGATGGAGTGATGGGCCAATCACAATGTTTGGCCCACCTGGGGAGTTTCACTCTGTCAGTGCAGAGTGGAGCTGAACAGACAGACAGACAGACAGACAGACAGACAGACAGACAGACAGACAGACAGACAGACAGACAGGCTACTGGAGGTGAACAGAGAGACAGACAGGCTACTGGGGGTGAACAGACAGACAGACAGACAGACAGACAGGCTACTGGGGGGTGAACAGAGAGACAGACAGACAGACAGACAGACAGACAGGCTACTGGGGGGTGAACAGAGAGACAGACAGACAGACAGGCTACTGGAGAAGCAAGAGGAGTATTTCCCCAAGTCTTGCCATATTTTTCCATTTTGGATTATTTCCCTGAATATTGGATTCTATAACTTTTGGATTTAGAGACCTTCTGTTCCATTCCTGGAGTTCGGATGTCGATGGAGGACGGACTTTACGTAACAGTGTAAAGGGAGGTAAGAGTCTTTTTTTTGGACATTTAATCCATTCTGAACGGGAACCCCTTTTGGTGTCGGCATCATGTTATGCTTCAGCTATTGAAAAACAGCAGACCTACAAGCTCGTAGCGCGCCACCGAGTGGCGCGCTACGAGCTTGTAGGTCTGCTATTTTTGAAAAATCGTAGAACTGACTGACATAGAAACAGAGCTTTGTCAGAAAACTGTCAGGATATAGAAGACATTTTTAGAATCTGATCTCAGGTCAGAACGGGTTAAGTTTAGTTTTGGACAGTGCCAGGACACTCACTCCAGAGGGCCACTATAGTTCCAACTACATAGAAGTGTCTATTTGTATGTCTCTAAATGTTTTGATGAATTGAACAATGTGGACCCTGTTGTAAACAAGTGCAATGCTTAATTGGGTCGTCCACTCACTGTTAACAGTCTTTGTATTGAGTTTGTGCTTAAAATGTACTGTAAATTCTACAAACTGTTAATAAATATTTCAATCAATCAATCAATCATAAAGTAGTCTCTACTGAAAGGAGACCAGTTCAGTTCAGTCTGTGCAGCGTCACCAGTCCTAGCTCTTGTTCAGCGGTCTAATTGTGGACAAGTAGAAACTGTTCAGTAGTCTGGTGGTGCTGCTCTCGATGCTCATGCATAGCGTTTGCCCGGCCGTGGGGCGTGGAAGTGGTTTGAACAGGCTATGGCTGCAGGGGGTGATGGATGTCCCTGATTCCTGTCTGTATTGTTTTTAAATCTGTTTTGATTGTTCCTGTATTGTTCCTGTATTGTTCATGTAAACATGAGCTACATGCTACATGAATCCCAACCTACTGTTTGGGAAACATTGCGGGGCAGTGTGGTGATGCTGTCCTGTAGGGGGCAGTGTGGTGGTTACCTGTGTGATGCGGTTCATCCTGCGGTCGGTGCATTTGGACTCGTACTCGGGGCGGAGCTGCAGCTGCTGCTGCTCCTCCTCAAAGTCCACCAGGTCCCACTCGTACTCCAGACGGGCCTGACGGCGCTTCCACAGCTCCAGGAACAGGGTCACTGTGGGGGGGACGGACACGGGACCGCTTAGAGGGGCTCCCCAAAACCTTTTACTCCAGAGGACCACTATAGTTCCACACTCACTCCAGAGGACCACTATAGTTCCACACTCACTCCAGAGGGCCACTATAGTTCCACACTCACTCCAGAGGACCACTATAGTTCCACACTCACTCCAGAGGGCCACTATAGTTCCACACTCACTCCAGAGGGCCACTATAGTTCCACACTCACTCCAGAGGGCCGCTATAGTTCCACACTCACTCCAGAGGGCCACTGTATTTCCACACTCACTCCAGAGAGCCACTATAGTTCCACATTCACTCCAGAGGGCCACTATAGTTCCACAGTCCACACTCACTCCAGAGGGCCACTATAGTTCCACACTCACTCCAGAGGGCCACTATAGTTCCACACTCACTCCAGAGGGCCACTATAGTTCCACACTCACTCCAGAGGGCCACTATAGTTCCACACTCACTCCAGAGGGCCGCTATAGTTCCACACTCACTCCAGAGGGCCGCTATAGTTCCACACTCACTCCAGAGGGCCACTATAGTTCCACACTCACTCCAGAGGGCCACTATAGTTCCACACTCACTCCAGAGGGCCGCTATAGTTCCACACTCACTCCAGAGGGCCACTGTATTTCCACACTCACTCCAGAGAGCCACTATAGTTCCACATTCACTCCAGAGGGCCACTATAGTTCCACAGTCCACACTCACTCCAGAGGGCCACTATAGTTCCACACTCACTCCAGAGGGCCACTATAGTTCCACACTCACTCCAGAGGGCCACTATAGTTCCACACTCACTCCAGAGGACCACTATAGTTCCACACTCACTCCAGAGGGCCACTATAGTTCCACACTCACTCCAGAGGACCACTATAGTTCCACACTCACTCCAGAGGGCCACTATAGTTCCACACTCACTCCAGAGGGCCACTATAGTTCCACACTCACTCCAGAGGGCCACTATAGTTCCACACTCACTCCAGAGGGCCGCTATAGTTCCACACTCACTCCAGAGGGCCGCTATAGTTCCACACTCACTCCACAGGACCACTATAGTTCCACACTCACTCCAGAGGGCCACTATAGTTCCACACTCACTCCAGAGGGCCACTATAGTTCCACACTCACTCCAGAGGACCACTATAGTTCCACACTCACTCCAGAGGGCCACTATAGTTCCACACTCACTCCAGAGGGCCGCTATAGTTCCACACTCACTCCAGAGGGCCACTGTATTTCCACACTCACTCCAGAGAGCCACTATAGTTCCACATTCACTCCAGAGGGCCACTATAGTTCCACAGTCCACACTCACTCCAGAGGGCCACTATAGTTCCACACTCACTCCAGAGGGCCACTATAGTTCCACACTCACTCCAGAGGGCCACTATAGTTCCACACTCACTCCAGAGGACCACTATAGTTCCACACTCACTCCAGAGGGCCACTATAGTTCCACACTCACTCCAGAGGACCACTATAGTTCCACACTCACTCCAGAGGGCCACTATAGTTCCACACTCACTCCAGAGGGCCACTATAGTTCCACACTCACTCCAGAGGGCCGCTATAGTTCCACACTCACTCCAGAGGGCCGCTATAGTTCCACACTCACTCCAGAGGACCACTATAGTTCCACACTCACTCCAGAGGGCCACTATAGTTCCACACTCACTCCAGAGGGCCACTATAGTTCCACACTCACTCCAGAGGACCACTATAGTTCCACACTCACTCCAGAGGGCCACTATAGTTCCACACTCACTCCAGAGGGCCGCTATAGTTCCACACTCACTCCAGAGGGCCACTATAGTTCCACACTCACTCCAGAGGGCCACTATAGTTCCACACTCACTCCAGAGGGCCGCTATAGTTCCACACTCACTCCAGAGGGCCACTGTATTTCCACACTCACTCCAGAGAGCCACTATAGTTCCACATTCACTCCAGAGGGCCACTATAGTTCCACAGTCCACACTCACTCCAGAGGGCCACTATAGTTCCACACTCACTCCAGAGGGCCACTATAGTTCCACACTCACTCGAGAGGGCCACTATAGTTCCACACTCACTCCAGAGGACCACTATAGTTCCACACTCACTCCAGAGGGCCACTATAGTTCCACACTCACTCCAGAGGACCACTATAGTTCCACACTCACTCCAGAGGGCCACTATAGTTCCACACTCACTCCAGAGGGCCACTATAGTTCCACACTCACTCCAGAGGGCCACTATAGTTCCACACTCACTCCAGAGGGCCGCTATAGTTCCACACTCACTCCAGAGGGCCGCTATAGTTCCACACTCACTCCAGAGGACCACTATAGTTCCACACTCACTCCAGAGGGCCACTATAGTTCCACACTCACTCCAGAGGGCCACTATAGTTCCACACTCACTCCAGAGGACCACTATAGTTCCACACTCACTCCAGAGGGCCACTATAGTTCCACACTCACTCCAGAGGGCCGCTATAGTTCCACACTCACTCCAGAGGGCCACTGTATTTCCACACTCACTCCAGAGAGCCACTATAGTTCCACATTCACTCCAGAGGGCCACTATAGTTCCACAGTCCACACTCACTCCAGAGGGCCACTATAGTTCCACACTCACTCCAGAGGGCCACTATAGTTCCACACTCACTCCAGAGGGCCACTATAGTTCCACACTCACTCCAGAGGACCACTATAGTTCCACACTCACTCCAGAGGGCCACTATAGTTCCACACTCACTCCAGAGGACCACTATAGTTCCACACTCACTCCAGAGGGCCACTATAGTTCCACACTCACTCCAGAGGGCCACTATAGTTCCACACTCACTCCAGAGGGCCGCTATAGTTCCACACTCACTCCAGAGGGCCGCTATAGTTCCACACTCACTCCAGAGGACCACTATAGTTCCACACTCACTCCAGAGGGCCACTATAGTTCCACACTCACTCCAGAGGGCCACTATAGTTCCACACTCACTCCAGAGGACCACTATAGTTCCACACTCACTCCAGAGGGCCACTATAGTTCCACACTCACTCCAGAGGGCCGCTATAGTTCCACACTCACTCCAGAGGGCCACTATAGTTCCACACTCACTCCAGAGGGCCGCTATAGTTCCACACTCACTCCAGAGGGCCACTATAGTTCCACACTCACTCCAGAGGGCCACTATAGTTCCACATTCACTCCAGAGGGCCACTATAGTTCCACAGTCCACACTCACTCCAGAGGGCCACTATAGTTCCACACTCACTCCAGAGGGCCACTGTATTTCCACACTCACTCCAGAGGGCCACTATAGTTCCACACTCACTCCAGAGGACCACTCACCCCAGAGAGCCTCTATAGTTCCACACTTACTCCAGAAGGCCACTATAGTTCCACACTTGCTCCATGAAAGTGTCATGGTCACCATGTCCTTTCCTTCTCTAAGCTTCCTTGCATGGAAGCAGGAAGTGTTTTAATGAATGAGAATCGTATAAAGTTAATAATAATAATAATAATCACTTTGGTTGTGTCTCACTGTAGTGACTGCAGTTGCTACCACCACCCACCAGGTGGTGCCCCTGGACCACATACCACACACATTACTACTCAGTAACTCACATTACATTATATCTTAAAGGTTGTGTCACAGGGACCCCCAGGGACCCCCATCTCTGAAGGTTGTCCCCCAGGGACCCCCAGGGACCCCCAGAAGAGGAACATTTATCTAAAGAACATATTCAAAAAAATATTCAGAAAATGTTGCTGTTTTTCAAAGAACAATTTGTGCCTTGCACAGCTTGTAGATCAGCTATTTTTGAATATCCAACGTAGTTAAAATTTGATGCTGTATTAACCCATTCTGGGCGGTAACCCCTTTTGGTTTTAGCAATAATGTTATGCTTTAGCTATAGATAAAAATAGCAGATCTACAAGCTCTACGAGCCTGTAGGTCTGCTATTTTTGAAAAATCGAAGAACGACTGACACAGAAACATAGCTTTTTCAGAAAACTATCAGGATGTAGAAGAACATTTTGTAGAATCTGATCTCAGGTCAGAATGGAAAACTGTCAGGATGTAGAAGAACATTTTGTAGAATCTGATCTCAGGTCAGAATGGGTTAATCAACGGGGGACCCCCCCCCCCCCTTCCCCTGTCACAACCCCCCCTACCCCAAGAGTTACACATGTCAACATTGCTTGTAGTTTTCCAACATACACACAGCTTCTCTAAGCTGAACTCACTCACCCCAGATCCCCATGAAGACAGCGAAGAACACGGTCCCCGAGTTGTCAAAGATGTGGGATTGCTGCAAGAGAGAAAAACACACACACACACACACACACACACACACACACACACACACACACACACACACACACACACACGCACACACACCTTAACATAGATCGTGCATTGTATTAGCCTACATTCACTGTGTGAAAGGAGGAGCTAACGGGCAAGTTAGGGCACTGTATTTTGCCCGTAAAGTTTATCAGCATTTACAGTTAATATACGGTTCAGGTTCAGGTGTATTTGTCATGTGTATAGATACAGAGTATAAATACAATGAACATTATTTTGCTCAGAGCACTATCAGGGCTGTATTCTGCGTGTCTTAAGTATCAGGTCTTATTCCCTAACTTGAGTAAACTAAAGACCTGGAGGCGTGATCAATGCTCTTTGGCCACTCAGAATAGCCAAATGGCATTGACCACGCCTCCAGGTCTTTAGTTTACTCAAGTTATAGGGAATAAGACCTGGTACTTAAGACACACAAAATACAGCCCTCAGTCTTACATACACAGGACATAAACAAACATCTATAGTGCAAGAAAAAGACAAAAAAACAGAAAAAAGTGACAAAACAGTGCAATACAGTTCAAGGTCAGCTGTTCAGCAGCCTGACTGCCTGGGGGTAGAAACTGTTACTGAGACGGGCGGTGGTACGAGATTTGATGCTCTGGTAGCGTTTTTTTGGAACGCAGGGCATTTGCGGGGTGGCTGGTGTCTTCCATGATGTTGTGGGCTTTTTGTCATACAGCGAGTGGTGTAGATGTTGTGGAGACTGGGTAGTTCTGTGCTGCCGATGATAGCTGCTGCTTTAACGGTAATATACAGGTGTACAATTCGGGAGTTTTCTGGAGTTTGTTGGAAAGTTTAACGGGAGTTTCCTGTATTCCATGCTTTTTGCTCAGTGATATTCACCCATCGATGGCGGAGGAAACCATGCAAGGCACCAACCAGCACATCAGGATCAATCAGGGGTTCAGAGTCTTGATCAAGGACACTTTGACACTAAACTCTGGTGGAGCCCACATGTAGGGATCGAACCGGGAACCTTGCGGTTACCATCCGGCCACTCTACCCCCTGACCCACCGCTGCCGACAGACCAGTGTTGTTTTTGGCAGAGAATTTCTATTTTAGTTTTAGTCATATAGTCTCTTGAATAGTTTTCACTTAGTTTTAGTCACATTTTAGTCACCTGGAATGTCTTAGTGTTTAGTCTAGTTTTAGTCGACTAAATGTCATGCAATTTTAGTCGACTAAATCTACAGGTGATTTAGTCGACTAAAATGTGTTTTGGCGGGTCTTGATGCCGTCGTAATGGCAGATTTTATACTTGCTGAAAATAGCCGATCTACAAGCTCACAACGCGTCGCAGCGCGATCTCTTGTCCACTAGTCGCTTCCTAACATTTTAGTCTAGTTTTTATTTGTCGACGAAATTGTCAGTATATTTAGTCTTAGTTTTAGTCATCGTAGCTTAATTTTCAGACAGACAGACAGACAGACAGACAGACAGACAGACAGACAGACAGACAGACAGACAGACAGACAGACAGACAGACAGACAGACAGACAGACAGACAGACAAGTAACAGACAGACAGACAGACAGACAGACAGACAGACAGACAGACAGACAGACAGACAGACAGACAGACAGACAGACAGACAAGTAACAGACAGACAGACAGACAGACAGACAGACAGACAGACAGACAGACAGACAGACAGACAGACAGACAGACAGACAGACAGACAGACAGACAGACAGACAGACTCACCCATGACGAGTTACAGGTGGAGTTGAGTTTCCAGTAACTGCATTTCTTGTCACACAGCGGACACATTACGATGTTCCCTCCGATCTCCTCACTGCAGATCTCTTTACTGCAGAAACAAAGATATTAAACGTTATCTTAATCTCACTGCAGATCTCTTTACTGCAGAAACAAAGATATTAAACGTTATCTTAATCTCACTGCAGATCTCTTTACTGCAGAAACAAAGATATTAAACGTTATCTTAATCTCACTGCAGATCTCTTTACTGGAGAAACAAAGATATTAAACGTTATCTTAATCTCACTGCAGATCTCTTTACTGCAGAAACAAAGATATTAAACGTTATCTTAATCTCACTCACTGCAGATCTCTTTACTGGAGAAACAAAGATATTAAACATTATCTTAATCTCACTGCAGATCTCTTTACTGCAGAAACAAAGATATTAAACGTTATCTTAATCTCACTGCAGATCTCTTTACTGGAGAAACAAAGATATTCAACGTTATCTTAATCTCACTGCAGATCTCTTTACTGCAGAAACAAAGATATTAAACGTTATCTTAATCTCACTGCAGATCTCTTTACTGCAGAAACAAAGATATTAAACGTTATCTTAATCTCACTGCAGATCTCTTTACTGCAGAAACAAAGATATTAAACGTTATCTTAATCTCACTGCAGATCTCTTTACTGCAGAAACAAAGATATTAAACGTTATCTTAATCTCACTGCAGATCTCTTTACTGCAGAAACAAAGATATTAAACGTTATCTTAATCTCACTGCAGATCTCTTTACTGCAGAAACAAAGATATTAAACATTATCTTAATCTCACTGCAGATCTCTTTACTGGAGAAACAAAGATATTAAACGTTATCTTAATCTCACTGCAGATCTCTTTACTGGAGAAACAAAGATATTCAACGTTATCTTAATCTCACTGCAGATCTCTTTACTGGAGAAACAAAGATATTCAACGTTATCTTAATCTCACTGCAGATCTCTTTACTGCAGAAACAAAGATATTAAACGTTATCTTAATCTCACTGCAGATCTCTTTACTGGAGAAACAAAGATATTAAACGTTATCTTAATCTCACTGCAGATCTCTTTACTGCAGAAACAAAGATATTAAACGTTATCTTAATCTCACTGCAGATCTCTTTACTGGAGAAACAAAGATATTAAACGTTATCTTAATCTCACTGCAGATCTCTTTACTGGAGAAACAAAGATATCAAACGTTATCTTAATCTCACTCACTGCAGATCTCTTTACTGGAGAAACAAAGATATTCAACGTTATCTTAATCTCACTGCAGATCTCTTTACTGGAGAAACAAAGATATTAAACGTTATCTTAATCTCACTGCAGATCTCTTTACTGGAGAAACAAAGATATTCAACGTTATCTTAATCTCACTGCAGATCTCTTTACTGGAGAAACAAAGATATCAAACGTTATCTTAATCTCACTCACTGCAGATCTCTTTAATGGAGAAACAAAGATATTCAACGTTATCTTAATCTCACTGCAGATCTCTTTACTGCAGAAACAAAGATATTAAACGTTATCTTAATCTCACTGCAGATCTCTTTACTGGAGAAACAAAGATATTAAACGTTATCTTAATCTCACTGCAGATCTCTTTACTGCAGAAACAAAGATATTAAACGTTATCTTAATCTCACTGCAGATCTCTTTACTGGAGAAACAAAGATATTAAACATTATCTTAATCTCACTGCAGATCTCTTTACTGCAGAAACAAAGATATTAAACGTTATCTTAATCTCACTGCAGATCTCTTTACTGCAGAAACAAAGATATTAAACGTTATCTTAATCTCACTGCAGATCTCTTTACAGGAGAAACAAAGATATTAAACGTTATCTTAATCTCACTGCAGATCTCTTTACTGGAGAAACAAAGATATTAAACGTTATCTTAATCTCACTGCAGATCTCTTTACTGCAGAAACAAAGATATT
This sequence comes from Protomyctophum parallelum, assembly GCF_964188405.1. Lineage (NCBI taxonomy): Eukaryota > Metazoa > Chordata > Actinopteri > Myctophiformes > Myctophidae > Protomyctophum > Protomyctophum parallelum. Next base: position 56,124,332 of record NC_139700.1, read on the forward strand.
AAACGTTATCTTAATCTCACTGCAGATCTCTTTACTGGAGAAACAAAGATATTAAACGTTATCTTAATCTCACTGCAGATCTCTTTACTGCAGAAACAAAGATATTAAACGTTATCTTAATCTCACTGCAGATCTCTTTACTGGAGAAACAAAGATATCAAACGTTATCTTAATCTCACTCACTGCAGATCTCTTTACTGGAGAAACAAAGATATTCAACGTTATCTTAATCTCACTGCAGATCTCTTTACTGGAGAAACAAAGATATTAAACGTTATCTTAATCTCACTGCAGATCTCTTTACTGGAGAAACAAAGATATTCAACGTTATCTTAATCTCACTGCAGATCTCTTTACTGGAGAAACAAAGATATCAAACGTTATCTTAATCTCACTCACTGCAGATCTCTTTAATGGAGAAACAAAGATATTCAACGTTATCTTAATCTCACTGCAGATCTCTTTACTGCAGAAACAAAGATATTAAACGTTATCTTAATCTCACTGCAGATCTCTTTACTGCAGAAACAAAGATATTAAACGTTATCTTAATCTCACTGCAGATCTCTTTACTGGAGAAACAAAGATATCAAACGTTATCTTAATCTCACTCACTGCAGATCTCTTTACTGGAGAAACAAAGATATTCAACGTTATCTTAATCTCACTGCAGATCTCTTTACTGGAGAAACAAAGATATTAAACGTTATCTTAATCTCACTGCAGATCTCTTTACTGGAGAAACAAAGATATTCAACGTTATCTTAATCTCACTGCAGATCTCTTTACTGGAGAAACAAAGATATCAAACGTTATCTTAATCTCACTCACTGCAGATCTCTTTACTGGAGAAACAAAGATATTAAACGTTATCTTAATCTCACTGCAGATCTCTTTACTGGAGAAACAAAGATATTAAACGTTATCTTAATCTCACTGCATATCTCTTTACTGCAGAAACAAAGATATTAAACGTTATCTTAATCTCACTGCATATCTCTTTACTGCAGAAACAAAGATATTAAACGTTATCTTAATCTCACTGCAGATCTCTTTACTGGAGAAACAAAGATATTAAACGTTATCTTAATCTCACTGCAGATCTCTTTACTGGAGAAACAAAGATATTAAACGTTATCTTAATCTCACTGCAGATCTCTTTACTGGAGAAACAAAGATATTAAACGTTATCTTAATCTCACTGCAGATCTCTTTACTGGAGAAACAAAGATATTAAACGTTATCTTAATCTCACTGCAGATCTCTTTACTGGAGAAACAAAGATATTAAACGTTATCTTAATCTCACTGCAGATCTCTTTACTGGAGAAACAAAGATATTAAACATTATCTTAATCTCACTGCAGATCTCTTTACTGGAGAAACAAAGATATTAAACATTATCTTAATCTCACTGCAGATCTCTTTACAGGAGAAACAAAGATATTAAACATTATCTTAATCTCACTGCAGATCTCTTTACTGGAGAAACAAAGATATTAAACGTTATCTTAATCTCACTGCATATCTCTTTACTGCAGAAACAAAGATATTAAACATTATCTTAATCTCACTGCAGATCTCTTTACTGGAGAAACAAAGATATTAAACGTTATCGTAATCTCACTGCAGATCTCTTTACTGGAGAAACAAAGATATTAAAGATTATAGACCCAAACATATAAAGAATATGTTGTTGTTG
>NC_139700.1:56131032-56146032 GCF_964188405.1 Protomyctophum parallelum
TATCAGATCTTACATCGTGCAGAGGGAGGTGTATATATAGATCAGATATCAGATCTTACGTCGTGCAGAGGGAGGTGTGTATATAGATCAGATATCAGATCTTACGTCGTGCAGAGGGAGGTGTATATAGATCAGATATCAGATCTTACGTCGTGCAGAGGGAGGTGTATATAGATCAGATATCAGATCTTACATCGTGCAGAGGGAGGTGTGTATATATAGATCAGATATCAGATCTTACGTCGTGCAGAGGGAGGTGTGTATATATAGATCAGATATCAGATCTTACGTCGTGCAGAGGGAGGTGTATATAGATCAGATATCAGATCTTACATCGTGCAGGGGGAGGTGTGTATATATAGATCAGATATCAGATCTTACGTCGTGCAGAGGGAGGTGTATATAGATCAGATATCAGATCTTACGTCGTGCAGAGGGAGGTGTGTATATAGATCAGATATCAGATCTTACGTCGTGCAGAGGGAGGTGTATATAGATCAGATATCAGATCTTACGTCGTGCAGAGGGAGGTGTATATAGATCAGATATCAGATCTTACATCGTGCAGGGGGAGGTGTGTTTATAGATCAGATATCAGATCTTACATCGTGCAGAGGGAGGTGTATATATATATATAGATCAGATATCAGATCTTACGTCGTGCAGAGGGGGAGGTGTGTTTATAGATCAGATATCAGATCTTACGTCGTGCAGAGGGAGGTGTGTTTATAGATCAGATATCAGATCTTACGCCGTGCAGAGGGAGGTGTATATAGATCAGATATCAGATCTTACGTCGTGCAGAGGGAGGTGTGTTTATAGATCAGATATCAGATCTTACGTCGTGCAGAGGGAGGTGTATATAGATCAGATATCAGATCTTACGTCGTGCAGAGGGAGGTGTATATATAGATCAGATATCAGAGGGAGGTGTATATAGATCAGATATCAGATCTTACGTCGTGCAGAGGGAGGTGTGTTTATAGATCAGATATCAGATCTTACGTCGTGCAGAGGGAGGTGTATATAGATCAGATATCAGATCTTACGTCGTGCAGAGGGAGGTGTATATATAGATCAGATATCAGAGGGAGGTGTATATAGATCAGATATCAGATCTTACGTCGTGCAGAGGGAATGCGGCGCCGTACGTCCCGTTGTTCAACAGCCTCTTGATTCCTTTCTTCTCCTTGTCCTGTCGCTCATCACTGTAGTAGGAGCAGCGAGACAAGATGTAGTACACCTAGACAGACAGACGGGTGGACAGACAGACAGGTGGAGAGACAGACAGACAGACAGACAGACAGACAGAGAGACAGACAGACAGACAGACAGGTGGAGAGACAGACAGACAGACAGACAGACAGAGAGACAGACAGACAGACAGACAGACAGACAGACAGACAGACAGACAGACAGACAGACAGACAGACAGACAGACAGACAGACAGGCAGAAAGACAGGATCGCTTAAAACAGTTTTACTGCCAGGAATGGATGACTCCAGGTTAATGTCGCTGCGATATACGACATACCCGCCTTTTGTTTTATGTGTTTAATCCGCCGTAATGTAATAATTAAAAAGAAACTCCGTCTTTGCTGCGGAGATAGAGACTAGATGCATTCGCTTTGATGACGAAACCGGAAATCGTCACATGCTGTGGGCTGCTAGGGCTTCTGGGAAATTGAGGCCAATGGAAATGCATGGGGTACAACGCCTCATTGAGACGAGTCTTGTGTGCGTCTTCCCAAATAATTCAGCGTATGCTCTAAAGGTAATACAACAATCTCTGCAGTGAAGGGGGGTTGATTAAAATGCGGGTTAAGCGTGAAAAACAGTCAAACTGTTTTAATGAAGTTCAAATCTGGAGAGGGAAGTCTGGACCTGAGAAGTCTGAACTGGTGTTCTTGTTCTGTTCTGTTCTGTTTCAGGACAGAGAGAAGGTGTTCTTGTTCTAACTACGGATGTCTCGACTCCCGATCTTATTTTGAAGTCCACCGACCGGGAATATATCTATCTAGCTATATATCTAATGTTGTATTTATAGCAGACTCCTCACTCAATGTGCACTTGCAGTTTGGGCAACTCGAACGCAAACTCCACATGCCACGACATTTTATTTACCTGCCACAGTGTCAACCCCTTTTTTACCCCTGTGTCGGATCGGTGCTTAGACTGGCATATTCGTCGATACCGATATAACCCGATATGACCAAATAAGGGCCGATCCGATTTTTTACGATACCGATACAGTATCGGGACATCTCTACTGTAAATCCCTGGAACATGTGACGCGTTTAAACTTAAACACCATGTGTGTAATAATAAAATGCCAAATGTTTATTAATGGTCATAAAATACAGTAGAACACGAGTTCACTCAAACACCTCACGAGAACACCTAGTGTTCGAATTCTAAACACCTATATTCCTATAATATGACTGACTCTGATTGTAAAAACTAAACACGTTTATGTGTTTAAAAAGTGTTACAGGCGATTAAACATGTTCTTCTGTTTATAATCTAAACACTGTGACACGTTTAAAAAGTGTTACAAATATGTGTTTATAACCTAAACGCTTGGGTTTAGTGTGGGTCTTACTATTCTGTTCCTGGTGGACGGGGGGAAGAAGGTCTTACTATTCTGTTCCTGGTGGAGGGAGAAGGTCTTACTATTCTGTTCCTGGTGGAGGAGGGGAGAAGGTCTTACTATTCTGTTCCTGGTGGAGGAGGGGAGAAGGTCTTACTATTCTGTTCCTGGTGGAGGGAGAAGGTCTTACTATTCTGTTCCTGGTGGACGGGGGGAAGAAGGTCTTACTATTCTGTTCCTGGTGGAGGAGGGAAGAAGGTCTTACTATTCTGTTCCTGGTGGAGGGAGAAGGTCTTACTATTCTGTTCCTGGTGGAGGAGGGAAGAAGGTCTTACTATTCTGTTCCTGGTGGAGGGAGGGAGAAGGTCTTACTATTCTGTTCCTGGTGGAGGGAGAAGGTCTTACTATTCTGTTCCTGGAGGAGGGAGAAGGTCTTACTATTCTGTTCCTGGAGGAGGGAGAAGGTCTTACTATTCTGTTCCTGGTGGAGGGAGAAGGTCTTACTATTCTGTTCCTGGTGGAGGGAGAAGGTCTTACTATTCTGTTCCTGGTGGACAGAGAGGAGAAGGTCTTACTATTCTGTTCCTGGTGGACGGGGGGAAGAAGGTGTCCTGGTCGTCGATGAGGAAGAAGTCTCTCTTGTCCTTGTTGAAGGGCGCCGTGAAGAGGTCGGGCTCGGGGTGCATGACGTCCACGGGGAGGCGGAACGGCGTGGACAGCCAGCTGAGCGGGACGTCGTGTGTGTCGGGGATGTCGTTGGCCTTGAAGGGGACCTTGATAAATAATAATAATGTGTTTAGTTGTATAGTTGTATAGTTGTATAGTTGTATAGTTGTTTGTATATAGTTTGTATATGTGTGCGTGTCGGGGATGTCGTTGGCCTTGAAGGGGACCTTGATAAATAATAATAAGTTGTTTAGTTGTTTAGTTGTATAGTTGTTTGTATATAGTTTGTATATGTGTGTGTGTCGGGGATGTCGTCGGCCTTGAACGGGACCTTGATCTTCAGCACGTCGGCGTAGGTGGCCAGGACCTCCCAGGGGGCGTGCACCTTCACGAAGTACGTCCGTCCGTCATCCGACTCCTGGAACCAGAGAAGCAAAGGTCTGTGAACCAGGTGTGTTACCTGTACCGAATACTGGACTACTCGCCCCGGTGCGTCTTGCCCGTTTTTCCTCCCGGAATTTTCCCCAGTGAGGGGGATAACTTTGTAATATGCTATTGGCTGTTTGTATTCTTTTTGGAAAAATATAAAAATATACTCCTGTGGAAAGGCTATATTATTTGACTTATATTGAACCTATAAACAATTTGGTATTATTTAGTATATGTAAGGTTTTGCCCCCTCAAATGGTACCTCGTCAGATAATCCCCACATTATCCTACAACGACTTCTGTGAACAGACTTCACTGTAGTAGCTTTTCATAAATTATATTTGTACTTAGGCTGTTCTGCTGTCATGAAAGTTTATAGTTAGAGAAATTCAAAGTCCAGCCGTCTGCTGTCCAGCCTCTCCCACCAACCCCTCACTGGGGAACATTCTGGGAGGAAAACAGAAACGGGGCGAGTTGTCTTCACCCCTCACTGGGGAACATTCTGGGAGGAAAACAGAAACGGGGCGAGTAGTCTTGTTACCTGTGTACCAGTGTTGTTTTTGGCAGCAAATTTCTATTTTAGTTTTTTAGTCATTTAGTCTCTTGAATAGTTTTCACTTAGTTTTATAGTCACATTTTAGTTAGCCTGACCTAAACAGAGACATTTCTGGTCTAGAGGGGCGGGTCGCGCCTCAGAAATGCGCGCACCCTGATTGGATCTCATCGATCTGTCCGTCACCCCCGGCCCCTCCTCTCCCCCCTAGTGCAGCGCTACGTCACATCATTTAGAGCGACGCCCACCCGGAAGGGTTGACTCCCACTTTTAGACTGGTTCAGCCCACGGCTTTTTCCAGGCTTTCATCTTCCGCGCAGACGAAATGAAAGCCTGGTATCGAGGCTACATTTTAGTCACCTGGAATGTTCTAGTGTTTAGTCTAGTTTTAGTCGACTAAATGTCATAATATTTTATGACCTCAAGACCCTCCAAAATACATTTTAGTCGACTAAATCAACTGTTGATTTAGTCGACTAAAATGTATTTTGGCGGGTCTTGATGCCGTCGTAATGAGTGTTTTTACACTTTCTGAAAATAGCCTATTTAAAATAGGCTATTTTCAGCATGCAACCAAGTGTAAAATGACTTATACTGGATCTCTTGTCCACTAGTCCCTTCCTAACATTTTTAGTCTAGTTTTTTTTTGTTGACGAAATTGTCAGTATATTTAGTCTTAGTTTTAGTCATAGTAGCTTAGTTTTTATTTAGTTTCCATTTAGTTTTCGTCAGTGAAAAAAGGTAGTCAACGAACATTTTTCGTATTAGTTTTAGTCGACGAAAACAACACTGGAGCAGTGTTGATTTCGTCGACTATGAAACGAAGACGAAAAATGTTCATCATTTTTTTTCACTGACGAAAACTACATGAAAACTAAGCTATGATGACTAAAACTATAAGACTAAATATGAGACTAAATTTGACTGAGGGACTGCCATTGGATTTCTTTGAATTTTCGTTTTTTCATGTCATGTGAAAGCAGCAGGGAATCATAGCTTCAAATTGACATATTGGTTCAGTTTGACCCACCGGTTTTGGAGATATGGCTTATAGAGTAATGTCTTGCAGAGAAACAGCGAGTTGAGAAAACAGGCTTGAAAGGTTCACTTTTTTGGACTTCTAACATTACACCTAGCTACATGTTTAAGCATTTATTTAATATTTACATGTCTTCTGTGGTCTCTAACATTACACCTATAGCTACATGTTTAAGCATTTATTTCATATTTACATGTCTTCTGTGGTCTCTAACATTACACCTAGCTACATGTTTAAGCATTTATTTCATATTTACATGTCTTCTGTGGTCTCTAACATTACACCTAGCTACATGTTTAAGCATTTATTTCATATGTACATGTCTTCTGTGGTCTCTAACATTACACCTAGCTACATGTTTAAAGGGACACTTCACCCTTTTTGCAAAAAAATATATGTTAATGACGTTTAGAAGCTTTAGATCACTTTCCTGGGGGTATTTATGTGTGTAATATTAGTTATTTTAGATTGTAGCAGTGAGCCTGTTGTCTCTGATGTCATGGACACTGGTCTCACTACCTTCCTGGAATACAATTCCCATAATTCTCTGGTGCTCTGCTCCTCCTTGTGGATAGGGGGAGAGCTGTCTTACTGAGACAACATGTAGTCCAGGAAGGTAGTGAGCCCAGTGTCCATGACATCAGAGACACAGGCTCACTGCTACAATCTAAAATATCTAAAACCACATATTACACACATAAAGATCTCCAGGAAAGTGTTCTAAAGCTTCTAAACGTCATTAACATATATTTTTTTGCAAAAAGGGTGAAGTGTCCCTTTAAGCATGTATTACATATTTACATGCAGGGACGGCCTTAGGAATCTGGAGGCCCGTTTCAAGACCAAATATGAGGCCCCCATATACCTATGACATCATTATTTTGTTGATGCATCCGTATATATTGATACGAATAGTTTGACTGTTCAATATCACACGCAGCTATTGTTTTACTCGTTTCTCCGACATATTGTAAGCCACATTTTTCACATGTGATTAAATGAACACAGTTGCTGGTGCTGGCTGTTATCTGTTGTTTAATCTCCAACATGCATTTTGTAGTTCTATTTTTAACTATTTGTTTGGGTTTGAAGTATTCTGGTCTCTGGCGTGCTGGTGTGTTGATTCCTTTTAGCTTGCTGTGTACCAGATAAAATGGTAAATGGTGCATTTATATAGCGCCTTCATCCAAAGCGCTTTACATAGATTGTGCATTACATTCACCCATTCACACACACATTCATACACCAATTGCGGCGGAAGCCATGCAAGGCACCAACCAGCACATCAGGAGCAATTTGGGGTTCAGTGTCTTGCCCAAGGACACTTCGACATGTAGACAGGAGGAGGAGCCGGGATTCGAACCGCCGACCCATGGATCATTGGACAACCTGCTCTACCTCCTGAGCCACAGTCGCCCTTAAGAGTTTTGTTATTTCTGTAGGAGTTTTGCGATTATTATTTTTTTGGCAGAAGGAGAAGGAAAAAAAAAAACTAACAATAACAATAGAAGACCAAGTCCTTTCAGGACTGCTTGGTCCTTTAAATAAAAAAAGATCATAGAAATACATATACAATAAAGAGAGTTCCACCGTGTTCAGTTTGGAACATACAGACACAGGTTTGTGTTTCCACCGCATTGTGTTGGACGGAACAATTGTCATTGTTTGATGCCTAGCTGAATGGTTAGAGAGCCTGTCTGGAGAGAAGGAGTCTCCTGAGGTTTGAATCTCAGTAAGAGATGCTGAGAGGTGGCTCACCATCAGGTGGGATGAGATGTTGATCCATCATTTCTTGATCTTTCTGCTGTTCCTTCGTCTGGAATGTGGTCTCGGTTGTTATTGCTGTTGTCGTCTGTTGGTTGCCATGGCTGCCAGTTCCCACCTGATGTCGTGTGGGAGTTCTGATTGGTCCAGAGTGTACTGAATAACTTCTAGCTTACATAACATCTTAAGACGAGGACTCAAGTCTAAGATGAACAGCTCATCAGAGATAGTGTAATCTCCTTTGTATCCTCCAACGAGGATGATACGATCTCCCACAATGCAACAGGACATACCCTCCATTGGAAATGGTCCTTTCCCCTTGGGCTCAACCTTCTTCCAGGAGAAGGTCTCTGGACTGAATTTCCACACATCATTGATGTTCTGGTTACCGTTCCAGCCACCAAATATGTACAGCTCTCCATTGTAGGTAAATGCTGAATGACACCAGCGTCCTTCTGGTAGAAGTTGTGCAGAAGGTGTGTTCAGCCAGACGTTGGTCTCTGTGTCAAACACTCTGATGCTGTTGTAGCCCCCCTGGTACCCCCTCCCACCCCCGAATACAAACATCTTGGTACCAATGATGGTGGCAGAGTGAGCTGATGAAGCAGGAGGTGGAGTTCCTCTGGTGTTAATTAAAGTCCAGACCATTGTGCTGGTGTCCAACTTGTACATGTCATTAGTGTATCCAGTCAGCTGGGTGTCTCCTCCATGGATAAACATGACCTTCTCCAACACACAGGCTGAGTGGTAGCACCTCTCCTCTGGAACAGTCCCAGAAACCCTGGGTTGGGACCAACTGTGGGAGTCAACATCAAATGCATAAAGCACATTGTAATACTGCCCTTCCCAGCACCCTCCCCAGATGTAGACTGTATCTTCAACCAACACAGCTGTGTGGCCGTAGCGCTTGGATGGAACCTCAAGGTGACCGTCTCCTCTTCCTGGTTCCACTGGAGGTAACTTCTTCCAGCATAAAGACACTGTGTTGAAGACATGGACATCCATCTGTTCCGTGGGGTTGATGTACCCCCAATCACAGTAGCCTCCAAAGGAATACAGTTTGTTCCTCACTGCTACAGCAGCATGATAGGCTCGCTTTGGTCCTCCTGCTTTGGAAACGGTCCAAGACAACATCACTCTGTCTGTCTGTCTGTCTGTCTGTCTGTCTGTCTGTCTGTCTGTCTGTCTGTCTGTCTGTCTGTCTGTCTGTCTGTCTGTCTGTCTCTTCTCTCTCGACGTCTACGGTAATTTTCAACACGGTGCATCATCTTATATCTTCTGGTGTGAAATCACACGCGACACAAACTGTTGCCATGCACGCCTTAACGACGTCAATTAGTGCAGACAGTCCACTGAGCAACTCAAAGTGAGGCTGAATGACAAGCATTTTGCATTCTGGCTCTTTGAGGGGAGCTAGCGCCCCCTATGTCCAGCTTGGTGTGTTTGTGTGTTCTCAGGGGTGGCCTTATGAATCTGGAGGCCCGTTTCAAGACCAAATATGAGGCCCCCATATACCTATGACATCATTATTAATATTTTGTTGAGACCCCCCTGAGGGTGGAGGCCCGTTTCAATTGAAACTGGTGAAACATACTTAAGGCCTCCTATGTTTACATGGCTTCTGTGGTCTCTAACATTACACCTAGCTACATGTTTAAGCATTTATTTCATATTTACATGTCTTCTGTGGACTCTAACATTACACCTATAGCTACATGTTTAAGCATTTATTTCATATTTACATGTCTTCTGTGGTCTCTAACATTACACCTAGCTACATGTTTAAGCATTTATTTCATATTTACATGTCTTCTGTGGACTCTAACATTACACCTAGCTACATGTTTAAGCATTCATTTCATATTTACATGTAATCTTCTGTGGACTCTAACATTACACCTAGCTACATGTTTAAGCATTTATTTCATATTTACATGTCTTCTGTGGACTCTAACATTACACCTAGCTACATGTGTAAACATTTATTTCATATTTACATGTTTTCTGTGGACTCTGACATTACACCTATAGCTACATGTTTAAGCATTTATTTCATATTTACATGTCTTCTGTGGTCTCTAACATTACACCTATAGCTACATGTTTAAGCATTTATTTCATATTTACATGTCTTCTGTGGTCTCTAACATTACACCTATAGCTACATGTTTAAGCATTTATTTCATATTTACATGTCTTCTGTGGTCTCTAACATTACACATAGCTACATGTGTAAACATTTATTTCATATTTACATGTCTTCTGTGGTCTCTAACATTACACATAGCTACATGTTTAAGCATGTATTTCATATTTACATGTCTTCTGTGGACTCTAACATTACACATAGCTACATGTTTAAGCATGTATTTCATATTTACATGTCTTCTGTGGACTCTAACATTACACATAGCTACATGTGTAAACATTTATTTCATATTTACATGTCTTCTGTGGACTCTAACATTACACATAGCTACATGTTTAAGCATGTATTTCATATTTACATGTCTTCTGTGGACTCTAACATTACACATAGCTACATGTTTAAGCATGTATTTCATATTTACATGTCTTCTGTGGACTCTAACATTACACCTATAGCTACATGTTTAAGCATTTATTTCATATTTACATGTCTTCTGTGGACTCCAACATTACACCTATAGCTACATGTTTAAGCATTTATTTCATATTTACATGTCTTCTGTGGTCTCTAACATTACACCTATAGCTACATGTTTAAGCCTTTATTTCATATTTACATGTCTTCTGTGGTCTCTAACATTACACCTATAGCTACATGTTTAAGCATTTATCTCATATTTACATGTCTTCTGTGGACTCTAACATTACACCTAGCTACATGTTTAAGCATGTATTTCATATTTACTTGTCTTCTGTGGACTCCAACATTACACCTATAGCTACATGTTTAAGCATTTATTTCATATTTACATGTCTTCTGTGGTCTCTAACATTACACCTATAGCTACATGTTTAAGCATTTATTTCATATTTACATGTCTTCTGTGGACTCTAACATTACACCTAGCTACATGTTTAAGCATTTATTTCATATTTACATGTCTTCTGTGGACTCTAACATTACACCTATAGCTACATGTTTAAACATTTATTTCATATTTACATGTCTTCTGTGGACTCTAACATTACACCTATAGCTACATGTTTAAGCATTTATTTCATATTTACATGTCTTCTGTAGACTCTAACATTACACCTAGCTACATGTTTAAGCATTTATTTCATATTTACATGTCTTCTGTAGACTCTAACATTACACCTATAGCTACATGTTTAAGCATTTATTTCATATTTACATGCCGGTTTACAGTGTTATTCCATAATAATACAATTAGATGAATGAATGATGATGACGTCATACTGATGATGATGACATAATAATGATGATGACATAATGATGATGACATCATACTGATGATGATGACATAATAATGATGATGACATAATGATGATGACCTCATACTCACAGACTTGTCCTCGTGCTCCAGGTCGAGTCCGTAGGTCACCAGGTTGTTTTCATACGCTTTCCTCCTCTCCTGAAAACATTATTATTATTATTATTATTATTATTATTATTATTATTGTCATCGTCTCCACCAGGCCGAAGGCATGGGGGGAGAGTATGTTTTGCACTCCGTCCGTCCGTCCGTGTGTGTGTCCGTGAGCAGCTAATCTCGGCCACCGTTAACCCGCTCGATGCCAGATTTTGCACACACACTCCCTGGATGCCAACCATGAACCTCTGCCCCAACATTTCCAGAACGGCCTGTTATAGCGCCACCAGGAGGCCGCTTTGTGCAAAACATGTTTTTGCACAGTACACCTACAGATTTTGTCCAAACATCACGCAAATTGGTACACAGTCTCTCTAGAGCCATTCAACCAAACCAGTCTTTCAGATTTCCAGAACGGCCTGTTATAGCGCCACCAGGAGGCCGCTTTGTGCAAAACAAGTTTTTGCACAGTACACTTACAGATTTTGTCCAAACATCTCGCAAATTCGTACACAGTCTCTCTAGAGCCATTCAACGAAACCGGCCTTTCAGATTTCCAGAACGGCCTGTTATAGCGCCACCAGGAGGCCGCTCCAGGAGGCCGCTTTGTGCAAAACAGGTTTTTGCACAGTACACCTACAGATTTTGTCCAAACATCACGCAAATTGGTACACAGTCTCTCTAGAGCCATTCAACGAAACCAGTCTTTCAGATTTCCAGAACGGCCTGTTATAGCGCCACCAGGAGGCCGCTTTGTGCAAAACAAGTTTTTGCACAGTACACCTACAGATTTTGTCCAAACATCACGCAAATTGGTACACAGTCTCTCTAGAGCCATTCAACGAAACCAGTCTTTCAGATTTCCAGAACGGCCTGTTATAGCGCCACCAGGAGGCCGCTTTGTGCAAAACAAGTTTTTGCACAGTACACCTACAGATTCTGTCCAAACATCACGCAAATTGGTACACAGTCTCTCTACAGCCATCCAACGAAACCAGTCTTTCAGATTTCTCAGACTCCATCCTGATTGGTTAAGATTGGCTTCCAAAGTGCACAGGAGTGCTCAGTTAAAAAAATGCTGCAAATCATGAACACATCGCGTGATTTCCGTGAAATTGTGCACGCACATTCCCACTAGGCCGAGGACGAAATGCCACATGAACAATTTCAACTCAGCCTCAAGGTGGCGCTATAACTGGCCGAAAACTGTTTTTACCTCTAACTGCACGGATCTGTGGATAACTTTGTATGCCAACTCCCTAGAGGCCAAGGAAAAACCTTTGCCTGGAATTCTTCACATCTGCTCATCCTGGTGGAGACCTGTGCCCAGTAGGGCACTTTTTCTAGTTATTATTATTATTATTATTATTATTATTATTATTATTATTATTATTATTATCATTATTATTATTGTCATCGTCTCCACCAGGCCGAAGGCATGGGGGGAGAGTATGTTTTGCACTCCGTCCGTCCGTCCGTCCGTCCGTCCGTCCGTCCGTCCGTGTGTCCGTGAGCAGCTAATCTCGGCCACCGTTAACCCGGTCGATGCCAAATTTTGCACACACACTCCCTGGATGCCAACCATGAACCTCTGCCCCAACATTTCCAGAACGGCCTGTTATAGCGCCACCAGGAGGCCGCTTTGTGCAAAACAAGTTTTTGCACAGTACACCTACAGATTTTGTCCAAACATCGCGCAAATTGGTACACCGTCTCTCTAGTTCACATCTGGCTTTTAGAGCGCCACCAGGAGGCCGACTTTTGTAAAACACATTTTTGGATATTACTCCTCCGGATTTTGTCCAAAAATCCCGCAAATCGTTACACAGTATCTCCATAGTCATGTGCTCAAGACGGATGTGTCTGATATTTCATATTCCATCCTAATTGGCTAACATTGGCTTTCAAATTTTGCAGGATTGGCCTGTTTTGAACAAAAAGCCTCAAATCATGAACGCAGCGTGCAATTTGACGTGAAATCTTTCACGCACTTTCCTACTAGGCTGAGGAATATAAGCCCACCCATTTCACATTGGCCTGTTATAGCGCCACCAACAGGTGGATTGTGCATGCGTGCGATCAACACGGATCTGCACCATTTCCCATATTCCATCCTGATTGGCAAAGATTGGAACAAACAAACAACAAACATGTTTATATTACTCCTAAACATTCCTATCCTCCTGGTGGAGACCTGTGCCCAGAAGGGCACTTTTTCTAGTTGTTATTGTTATTGTTATTAGTCTGGTTAACCAGACTATTGTTATTGTGACACTGTCACAATCTTTCCTCCGGATTAATCGAATAATCAAATCGAACTTCCGCTGTGATTGGCCGAGCTTTGCATAACATTTGTAGCAGCATAAGGGAATCAAGGCAGGACTGTGTATGCCTTGATCCCGCCTCCAGCTGCCGCTGATTGGCCAGGCCGTTTGGTGGGCGGAGTATGCCTGTGGCCCAATCCCAATCCACTCCCTTGCTGACTCAATGAGCCCTCACTGGCTTAGCTTCGCGTTCATGTTCGTGTCAGTGTTCGTGGTTAATAGTGCTTCCACTTGCCCAGGCATTATATTGTATTGTGATCCAGTGTTCTGAGACTTTAAGAGTCCAGGCGGTTGCCTTTAAGGAGATGACGTAACCTACCGCACTTCCTATTTCATACCGGCTTTGAAAGCGGTAGGTTGTGTTTATTTTGCTCTGCAGATTATTTTATTATTTTATGTACCCAAAGTTGTTAAGACACATACTGTGTTCTCATGGTACGGCATCTCGATTGCCTCGTTGTCTTTTGTACAGAATAAATCTACTCACTGCTGAGATCCTGGTCTATGGTGCTTCATATAACACAACGCAAGATCACGTCTGTTACATCTGCGAGGGCTTGAGGGATGTCCCATTTGAAATGGGTAAGTCAGTGAGGGGCTCAGCCCCGTCCCTTTATGTGCCCTTTGCCAAAGTCAGCATCGATGCTGACTTTAGCAAATAGATTACCCACAATTCATAGCGTTACCAGGGGAACGAGGGGGATCCTCCGAAAGCCAATCATTTAAGTATGCAAATGAGTTATGTATCGCGGTTAGAATGTCAACAAACACAATAGTGCTTTCTCACTGTTCTCAAAGGGAGACGGAATGGAAGGATATAGGCTATATATTAAATAACAATAATAATAATAATAATAAGGGAAACATGATGAGAAATGACTAATGAGCAAAGTAAAAGAATATGGAAATGAAATGTATAATGAATATTAATATATATATCAATATTACAACTCATATCACACAGGAAAGTGTATTTATTAAACTAATAATAAAACGATCAGCTTAAATACTAAAATAGACATGATAGACATGTATAACCCATTCTGAACGGGCACCCATTTTGGTGTTGGCATCATGTTATGCTTTAGCTATTGAAAAATAGCAGATCTACAAGCTCATATCGCGCCACCGAGTGGCGCGATACGAGCTTGTAGGTCTGCTATTTTTGAAAAATCGAAGAACGACTGGCATTTTTTTAGAATCTGATCTCAGGTCAGAATTTTGTTAATCAGACCAGTGTGTGTCCGGCGGAAACCTCGTATGAATCTGATCTCAGGTCAGAATGGCTTAAATACTAAAATAGACGTGATAGACATGTATAAATAGGCCAAGCATGTAGGTATAGGCACTGGCTGTGAATGAGGACAGTTTGTATAAAGTGATGCAAAGCGTCATGAATGGAGGACTCATCTTCAAAGTGCTGTCCCATTCCTTTCACAACAATGTGGAGCCCTTACAGCCTCTCACCCTCAAGCACTTACAGCAAGTTATCAGGAGGGCATGTGACTGTCAGACTGACCTCAGAACATTCCTTATCCCATTCTGACCTGAGATCAGATTCATACGAGGTTTCCGCCGGACACACACTGGTCTGATGAACCCATTCTGACCTGAGATCAGATTCTAAAAAATGTCAGTCGTTCTTCGATCTTTTTCAAAAATAGCAGACCTACAAGCTCGTATCGCGCCACTCGGTGGCGCGATATGAGCTTGTAGATCTGCTATTTTTCAATAGCTAAAGCATAACATGATGCCAACACCAAAATGGGTGCCCGGTCAGAATGGGTTATAGCTTTATTGACACTAACAGCTTGTCTAAGAGTTTCCCTGGAATGTAGGTTATGGTGATGTCATTCTCTCTTTCATCGGACAACTAGTTATAGGGGCGATATTCATGGTGCTGTTTCGGAGCTTAAACCAGGGGCTGGACCGCAGGCCATGTTTCTGTTTGACAGACAGCCAGGCCACTAGGCGGCGCCACCACTAGGAAAGGTCCCGGTAGGAGCTTAAACCAGGGGCTGGACCGCGGGCCATGTTTCTGTTCGACAGACAGCCAGGCCACTAGGCGGCGCCACCAGGAAAGGTCCCGGTAG
>NC_139700.1:56151032-56157112 GCF_964188405.1 Protomyctophum parallelum
AATATAACCCTAACCCAGCATCACATCCCTAATATGACCCTAACCCAGCATCACATCCCCAATATAACCCTAACCCAGCATCACATCCCAATATAACCCTAACCCAGCATCACATCCCCAATATAACCCTAACCCAGCATCACATCCCCAATATAACCCTAACCCAGCATCACATCCCCAATATAACCCTAACCCAGCATCACATTCCCAATATAACCCTAACCCAGCATCACATCCCCAATATAACCCTAACCCTAACCCAGCATCACATCCCCAATATAACCCTAACCCTAACCCAGCATCACATCCCCAATATAACCCTAACCCAGCATCACATTCCCAATATAACCCTAAACCCAGCATCACATTCCCAATATAACCCTAACCCAGCATCACATTCCAATATAACCCTAACCCAGCATCACATCCCCAATATAACCCTAACCCAGCATCACATTCCAATATAACCCTAACCCAGCATCACATCCCCAATATAACCCTAACCCAGCATCACATTCCCAATATAACCCTAACCCAGCATCACATTCCCAATATAACCCTAACCCAGCATCACATCCCAATATAACCCTAACCCAGCATCACATCCCCAATATAACCCTAACCCAGCATCACATCCCCAATATAACCCTAACCCAGCATCACATTCCCAATATAACCCTAACCCAGCATCACATCCCCAATATAACCCTAACCCAGCATCACATCCACAATATAACCCTAACCCAGCATCACATCCCCAATATAACCCTAACCCAGCATCACATCCACAATATAACCCTAACCCAGCATCACATCCCCAATATAACCCTAACCCAGCATCACATTCCCAATATAACCCTAACCCAGCATCACATCCCTAATATAACCCTAACCCAGCATCACATCCCCAATATAACCCTAACCCAGCATCACATCCCCAATATAACCCTAACCCAGCATCACATCCCCAATATAACCCTAACCCAGCATCACATTCCCAATATAACCCTAACCCAGCATCACACCCCCAATATAACCCTAACCCAGCATCACATCCCCAATATAACCCTAACCCAGCATCACATCCCCAATATAACCCTAACCCAGCATCACATTCCCAATATAACCCTAACCCAGCATCACATCCTCAATATAACCCTAACCCAGCATCACATTCCCAATATAACCCTAACCCAGCATCACATTCCCAATATAACCCTAACCCAGCATCACATCCCCAATATAACCCTAACCCTAACCCAGCATCACATCCCCAATATAACCCTAACCCTAACCCAGCATCACATCCCCAATATAACCCTAACCCAGCATCACTTCTGGAAAATAACAGAAGACATACCACAGGTTGTTTTCTAATCGGTTGCTTTTCGATGTGCACAGAGTGCACGGTATATCATTTTATCTGAGGATCTAAACAGCAGCAGGTGTCGTTTCTGGCTCCGAAGTATCGCGAGATTTGGCTGCCATGAGACAGGAAACGGTGGGAAGTCTCGCGATACTTTGGTGCGTTCAGAAAGGTATACTTTGTGCTCTTTAGATACCTTTATAAAACATTACACCGTGTACACATCGAATAGCAACACAGCAGACAATAATGTGTTACTGTTGTTTTCCAGAAGTGATTACTTTACAAAATGTCTCAGTGGTTCATGAATAGTGTTTGTTATGAGCTGGTCCAGCCGGCTCCATTCACTGCCATGTATTCATTGAACATCCGGTGTGAGTTTGGCTCCCATGAAAGTGTCCATGAAAGTGTCATGGCGCAGCCCGGTCACGTGACCACTACCGTTCCTTCTCAAAGCTTCCTTGGCTTTACGGCAGGCATGGCCGCAAAGCCACACACACACACACACACACACATGCACGCGCACACGCACATGCACGCGCACATGCACGCGCACACGCACACGCACACGCCCTGCTGATAAGAGCACATGTTCCACCTCAGGGTTCATACACTGTGGGGTTCTCAAGGTGAGGTCCCTGGACCCTCAGGGGTCCTTAGGGGGGTTTCAGGGGGTCCCAGCATAAGGGGGGGTTCCAGGGAGTCCCCAGCATAAAGGGGGGGTCCCCAGCATAAGGGGGGGTCCAGGGGGTCCCCAGCATAAGGGGGGGTCCAGGGGGTCCCCAGCATAAGGGGGGGTCCAGGGGGTCCCCAGCATAAAGGGGGGGTCCCAGCATAAGGGGGGGTCCAGGGGGTCCCCAGCATAAAGGGGGGGTCCCCAGCATAAGGGGGGGTCCAGGGGGTCCCCAGCATAAAGGGGGGGTCCCCAGCATAAGGGGGGGTTTCAGGGGGTCCCCAGCATAAAGGGGGGGGTCCCCAGCATAAGGGGGGGTTTCAGGGGGTCCCCAGCATAAAGGGGGGGTCCCCAGCATAAGGGGGGGTCCAGGGGGTCCCCAGCATAAGGGGGGGTCCAGGGGGTCCCCAGCATAAGGGGGGGTCCAGGGGGTCCCCAGCATAAGGGGGGGTCCAGGGGTCCCCAGCATAAGGGGGGGTCCAGGGGGTCCCCAGCATAAAGGGGGGGTCCCCAGCATAAGGGGGGGTTCCAGGGGGTCCCCAGCATAAAGGGGGGGTCCCCAGCATAAGGGGGGGTCCAGGGGGTCCCCAGCATAAGGGGGGGGGGGTCCAGGGGGTCCCCAGCATAAGGGGGGGTTCCAGGGGGTCCCCAGCATAAGGGGGGGTTCCAGGGGGTCCCCAGCATAAAGGGGGGGTCCCCAGCATAAGGGGGGGTCCAGGGGGTCCCCAGCATAAGGGGGGGGGGGGTCCAGGGGGTCCCCAGCATAAGGGGGGGTTCCAGGGGGTCCCCAGCATAAAGGGGGGGTCCCCAGCATAAGGGGGGGTCCAGGGGGTCCCCAGCATAAGGGGGGGGGGTCCAGGGGGTCCCCAGCATAAGGGGGGGGTTCCAGGGGGTCCCCAGCATAAAGGGGGGGTCCCCAGCATAAGGGGGGGTCCAGGGGGTCCCCAGCATAAGGGGGGGTCCAGGGGGTCCCCAGCATAAGGGGGGGGTCCAGGGGGTCCCCAGCATAAAGGGGGGGTCCCCAGCATAAGGGGGGGTCCAGGGGGTCCCCAGCATAAAGGGGGGGTCCCCAGCATAAGGGGGGGTCCAGGGGGTCCCCAGCATAAAGGGGGGGTCCCCAGCATAAGGGGGGGTTTCAGGGGGGTCCCCAGCATAAAGGGGGGGTCCCCAGCATAAGGGGGGGTTTCAGGGGGTCCCCAGCATAAAGGGGGGGTCCCCAGCATAAGGGGGGGTCCAGGGGGTCCCCAGCATAAGGGGGGGTCCAGGGGGTCCCCAGCATAAGGGGGGGTCCAGGGGGTCCCCAGCATAAGGGGGGGTCCAGGGGGTCCCCAGCATAAGGGGGGGTCCAGGGGGTCCCCAGCATAAAGGGGGGGTCCCCAGCATAAGGGGGGGTTCCAGGGGGTCCCCAGCATAAAGGGGGGGTCCCCAGCATAAGGGGGGGTCCAGGGGGTCCCCAGCATAAGGGGGGGGGGGTCCAGGGGGTCCCCAGCATAAGGGGGGGTTCCAGGGGGTCCCCAGCATAAGGGGGGGTTCCAGGGGGTCCCCAGCATAAAGGGGGGGTCCCCAGCATAAGGGGGGGTCCAGGGGGTCCCCAGCATAAGGGGGGGGGGTCCAGGGGGTCCCCAGCATAAGGGGGGGTTCCAGGGGGTCCCCAGCATAAAGGGGGGGGTCCCCAGCATAAGGGGGGGTCCAGGGGGTCCCCAGCATAAGGGGGGGGGGGTCCAGGGGGTCCCCAGCATAAGGGGGGGTTCCAGGGGGTCCCCAGCATAAGGGGGGGTTCCAGGGGGTCCCCAGCATAAAGGGGGGGTCCCCAGCATAAGGGGGGGTCCAGGGGGTCCCCAGCATAAGGGGGGGGGGGTCCAGGGGGTCCCCAGCATAAGGGGGGGTTCCAGGGGGTCCCCAGCATAAGGGGGGGTCCAGGGGGTCCCCAGCATAAAGGGGGGGTCCCCAGCATAAGGGGGGGTCCAGGGGGTCCCCAGCATAAAGGGGGGGGTCCCCAGCATAAGGGGGGGTCCAGGGGGTCCCCAGCATAAGGGGGGGGGGGGTCCAGGGGGTCCCCAGCATAAGGGGGGGTTCCAGGGGGTCCCCAGCATAAAGGGGGGGTCCCCAGCATAAGGGGGGGTCCAGGGGGTCCCCAGCATAAGGGGGGGGGGGTCCAGGGGGTCCCCAGCATAAGGGGGGGTTCCAGGGGGGTCCCCAGCATAAGGGGGGGTTCCAGGGGGTCCCCAGCATAAAGGGGGGGTCCCCAGCATAAGGGGGGGTCCAGGGGGTCCCCAGCATAAGGGGGGGGGGGTCCAGGGGGTCCCCAGCATAAGGGGGGGTTCCAGGGGGTCCCCAGCATAAAGGGGGGGTCCCCAGCATAAGGGGGGGTCCAGGGGGTCCCCAGCATAAGGGGGGGGGGGTCCAGGGGGTCCCCAGCATAAGGGGGGGTTCCAGGGGGTCCCCAGCATAAGGGGGGGTTCCAGGGGGTCCCCAGCATAAAGGGGGGGTCCCCAGCATAAGGGGGGGTCCAGGGGGTCCCCAGCATAAGGGGGGGGGGGTCCAGGGGGTCCCAGCATAAGGGGGGGTTCCAGGGGGTCCCCAGCATAAGGGGGGGTCCAGGGGGTCCCCAGCATAAAGGGGGGGTCCCCAGCATAAGGGGGGGTCCAGGGGGTCCCCAGCATAAAGGGGGGGTCCCCAGCATAAGGGGGGTCCAGGGGGTCCCCAGCATAAGGGGGGGGGGGTCCAGGGGGTCCCCAGCATAAGGGGGGGTTCCAGGGGGTCCCCAGCATAAAGGGGGGGTCCCCAGCATAAGGGGGGGTCCAGGGGGTCCCCAGCATAAGGGGGGGGGGGTCCAGGGGGTCCCCAGCATAAGGGGGGGTTCCAGGGGGTCCCCAGCATAAGGGGGGTTCCAGGGGGTCCCCAGCATAAGGGGGGTCCCCAGCATAAGGGGGGTCCAGGGGGTCCCCAGCATAAGGGGGGGTTCCAGGGGGTCCCCAGCATAAGGGGGGGTTCCAGGGGGTCCCCAGCATAAGGGGGGGTCCAGGGGGTCCCCAGCATAAGGGGGGGTTCCAGGGGGTCCCCAGCATAAGGGGGGGGGGGGTCCAGGGGGTCCCCAGAATAAGGGGGGGTTCCAGGGGGTCCCCAGCATAAGGGGGGGTCCCCAGCATAAGGGGGGGTCCAGGGGTCCCCAGGACAAGCGGTTCACAGCCTGTTGTTGTTTATAAAGCCCCTCTGGATTAACAGCGTCTGATAAACGACTACATTGGACATGATGTTGACATGCACTTATTTTGAATAATAGGCCTATATTAAAAAATATATATATATGTAAATCTCTGGCACAAAAAACCTTTCAGACAGGGGGATGCACAGACAAACACATGTACGTGTGTGTGTGTGTGTGTGTGTGTGTGTGTGTGTGTGTGTGTGTGTGTGTGTGTGTGTGTGTGTGTGTGTGTGTGTGTGTGTGTGTGTGTGTGTGTGTGTGTGGAACACAGTGTATCTGAATGTATTGCTGCTACAGCTGTTGTTTCACACCTATAAATAAATCATGATACGTCTGTCTGTCTGTCTGTCTGTCTGTCTGTCTGTCTGTCTGTCTGTCTGTCTGTCTGTCTGTCTGTCTGTCTGTCTGTCTGTACCTTTTCTCATTGGAGGGAGTGTAAACTCCACCTCATTGGACAGAACTCACTGGTCCTCATTCACAACAAAGGCCATACGCTTGCGTAGAAGGCTTAGTCTTCATGCTGAATCAATAAAAGGTTCCCAAATCTCAGATAAAATATGTAGGCATGTGTCCCCAACATTGGTCAGCACATAAAAAAATGATATAGCCTATATAAAAGCCAAGTATCACTTGTGTATGCCTATATGCATGCATTCTAGAGGCAAGTGCCAGAAACAGAAACTGCCCCCGAGACACCTTTTTATTTATTTATTAGGATATTTCTAGCATGCACGATTGCGCTTCACTCTCAGCAGCAATGCGTTGTGAGCTTGTAGATCGGCTCTCGCGGACTCACGCTGCATGTTAAAAAACAAACTCACAATTATAATAAG
>NC_139700.1:56157312-56159812 GCF_964188405.1 Protomyctophum parallelum
CTTCAGATACATGGTGAATGCACTCATTCTCTTTGCATTTGTACTTACATAATGTAAATACAATGCACTGAAGTCCCCTCAGTCAACCCCCGCCACTCTTGGCTCTCTCTCTCTTCTCTCTCTCTCTCTCTCTCTCTCTCTCTCTCTCTCTCTCTCTTCTCTCTCTCTCTCTATCTCCTGTCTCTCTCTCTCTCTCTGTCTCTCTCTCTCTCTGTCTCTCTCTCTCATCTCTCTCTGTCTCTCTCTCGTCTCTCTCTCTTCTCTCTCATCTCTCTCTCACACCCCTCTCATCTCTCTCTCTCTCTCTCTCTCTCTCTCTCTCTCTCTCTCTCTCTCTCTCTTCTCTCTCTCTCATCTCGCTCACTCACTGCCTTGCTCTCTCTCCCACAATGTTAATGTTAAGTTAGTAAAGTTACACCTATTTCATGTAAATAACATGGTAAAAATGTGCAGCATTGGGAGGTAAAAGGGAGACACTTTAATTGTGAAGGGACGACAGGATGAGGAAAGGTGTTGTTGTTGCTAATTGTGGAGAGTAATTGGCTGCGTGTGATATTGAACAGTCAAAACTATTCGTATCAATATACGGCTGTATCAACAAAATAATCATGTCATAGGTATATATGGGGGCCTCATATTTGGTCTTGAAACGGGCCTCCAGATTCCTAAGGCCGCCCCTGGTTGTACTGCATGTGTGTGTGTGTGTGTGTGTGTGTGTGTGTGTGTGTGTGTGTGCAGGTGAATGGTGATACAACTGATGATATGTCATAACGTGATTAATCCGTTCTCAAATCTTCTATTAACGGCATAATCTCGCTGATTTCTGATCGTCTGCACCTTTGTTAAATTGATGCACACACACACGCACACACACACACACACACACACACACGCACACACACACACACAAACACACACACTGACACACACACACTCCTCTCTCTCTCTCTCTGTCGCTCTAATTAATTAACCCATTCTGACCTGAGATCAGATTAAAAAAAAAAAATCTTCTACATCCTGACAGTTTTCTGAAAAAGCTATGTTTCTATATGTCAGTTCGTTCTTTCGATTTTTTTTCAAAAATAGCAGATCTACAAGCTCATAGCGCGCCACTCGGTGGCGCGCTATGAGCTTGTAGATCTGCTATTTTTCAATAGCTAAAGCATAGCATAACACCAAAGTCGTAGCTGCGTCTAGATTCTCCCGGGAGCTGCCCGATGCCATATTAGAGGGCAGAGGTGGACCCCAGGCGCGACTCCTCTGTGTGCCACCAGGGGGCTCCAGTGCCACCGGTGGCACTATAGTATTAGTTACAGTTTTACCAGTGGTTGGGAAGTCCTCTGGGCTATGGGACGGGACGCCGGGACGGGGTGTAGCCTCTGGGCTATGGGACGGGACGGGGTGTAGCCTCTAATTTAGCCCTAATTACAGACGGTCCTCATGGATCCCTATAGCTGAGAGGGGTTCCAGCCCCACCCCCCTCATTAACTCCGGCCGCTATGCGCCCGCTGCATTTATCATCTAACCCATTCTGAACGGGAACCCATTTTGGTGTCGGCATCATGTTATGCTTTAGCTATTGAAAAATAGCAGATCTACAAGCTCATAGCGCGCCACCGAGTGGCGCGCTACGAGCTTGTAGGTCTGCTATTTTTGAAAAATCGAAGAACGACTGACATTTTTAGAATCTGATCTCGGGTCAGAATGGGTTATAATCAGACCAGTGTGTGTCCCACTGGAAACCTCGTTATGAATCTGATCTCAGGTCAGAATGTGCTAAGCAGACGTGAAGGAGAAGGGCATGGCTATCTGAGGGTAACATAGATATATTTATCATCTCTAAGGACCTCTCCTTTACGTCTCCTTAGATGATAAATGCTATCTGAGCGTACC
The DNA here is from genome assembly GCF_964188405.1 of Protomyctophum parallelum. Lineage (NCBI taxonomy): Eukaryota > Metazoa > Chordata > Actinopteri > Myctophiformes > Myctophidae > Protomyctophum > Protomyctophum parallelum. Next base: position 56,159,206 of record NC_139700.1, read on the forward strand.
ATATAAACACAGGCACTAGTTTGAGGGAAAGGGATTCTTTTTTAAGGACATTATTGGAAGGTGTGTCTCTTTTTAGAGAGTGACAGGACAGTGTGAGATGGAAGGGAAGGGAGTGGGGGAGGGAGGGAGGGAGGGAGTTGCATGTTTGTCAAAAAAAAGGGCAGACTCCACCATGGCCCGTAGCACTTGCCCTAGCCTAGCCCCTTAGATAGCACTTAGTATTTGATACAGACTTATAGCATGTTACATACACAGCACTAGAATTGCATTTTATGTAGTCATAGCACTTTAATAGTACATATGTATATATAGTATATAATATAGTATGTATAGTTTATATGTATAGTCTCATAATATAGATATTCCACTGTTACTTTCTTAGCTTACGCATGTTTCATGATAAATGTTTTTTTGTGATGTATTCCCCATGCTTTTGTTCTTGCTTAATGTAAATCGCTCTGGATTAAGAGCGTCTGATAAATGCCTACATTGTAAACATTGGAACTATCCTGTTGAGAAGATATTTACGGCTCTAGCAGTGATTCTCAACCCGTTTAATTTCAAGGACCCCCAGTTTGACATGCATTAGTTCTACAGACCCCCATTT
>NC_139700.1:56164812-56177313 GCF_964188405.1 Protomyctophum parallelum
CGGCGAGTGGCCCAGGAAATGATTTACAATTCATTTTCTCCATAGGCTTTTCTTAAAGTATTTATTTAAAGACGGTTACGCCGCGGACAAAGACAACTCGGATCGTGACGAATCATGACAATGAACACAATGTTTTGGGCCGATCAAATAATTAGTAAGAAGAAAATAAACAAAAAAAGTGTTGTAACCTGCCGTTTTCTTCTTCTTTCTAATGATTTGATCGGCCCAAAAAAATGTGTTTGTTGTCATGATTTGTCACGACAAGAGTTGTCTTTGTCCGCGGCATATCCGTCTTTAAATAAATACTTTTTGAAATGTCTATCTGTCAATCAGATAGGACTTTACTGTGTGGATGTATGGGGCTGTCAATCAGACAGGACTTTACTGTGTGGATGTATGGGGCTGTCAATCAGATAGGACTTTACTGTGTGGATGTATGGGGCTGTCAATCAGACAGGACTTTACTGTGTGGATGTATGGGGCTGTCAATCAGATAGGACTTTACTGTGTGGATGTATGGGGCTGTCAATCAGATAGGACTTTACTGTGTGGAGGTATGGGGCTGTCAATCAGATAGGACTTTACTGTGTGGATGTATGGGGCTGTCAATCAGAGAGGACTTTACTGTGTGGATGTATGGGGCTGTCAATCAGATAGGACTTTACTGTGTGGATGTATGGGGCTGTCAATCAGACAGGACTTTACTGTGTGGATGTATGGGGCTGTCAATCAGATAGGACTTTACTGTGTGGATGTATGGGGCTGTCAATCAGATAGGACTTTACTGTGTGGATGTATGGGGCTGTCAATCAGATAGGACTTTACTGTGTGGATGTATGGGGCTGTCAATCAGATAGGACTTTACTGTGTGGATGTATGGGGCTGTCAATCAGATAGGACTTTACTGTGTGGATGTATGGGGCTGTCAATCAGATAGGACTTTACTGTGTGGATGTATGGGGCTGTCAATCAGATAGGACTTTACTGTGTGGATGTATGGGGCTGGCAATCAGATAGGACTTTACTGTGTGGATGTATGGGGCTGTCAATCAGATAGGACTTTACTGTGTGGATGTATGTGGCTGTCAATCAGATAGGACTTTACTGTGTGGATGTATGGGGCTGTCAATCAGATAGGACTTTACTGTGATGATGTATGGGCTGTCAATCAGATAGGACTTTACTGTGTGGATGTATGGGCTGTCAATCAGAGAGGACTTTACTGTGTGGATGTATGGGGCTGTCAATCAGATAGGACTTTACTGTGTGGATGTATGGGCTGTCAATCAGATAGGACTTTACTGTGTGGATGTATGGGGCTGTCAATCAGATAGGACTTTACTGTGTGGATGTATGGGGCTGTCAATCAGATAGGACTTTACTGTGTGGATGTATGGGGCTGTCAATCAGATAGGACTTTACTGTGTGGATGTATGGGGCTGTCAATCAGAGAGGACTTTACTGTGTGGATGTATGGGGCTGTCAATCAGATAGGACTTTACAGTGTGGATGTATGGGGCTGTCAATCAGAGAGGACTTTACTGTGTGGATGTATGGGGCTGTCAATCAGATAGGACTTTACTGTGTGGATGTATGGGGCTGTCAATCAGATAGGACTTTACTGTGTGGATGTATGGGGCTGTCAATCATATAGGACTTTACTTTGTGGATGTATGGGGCTGTCAATCAGATAGGACTTTACTGTGTGGATGTATGGGGCGGTCAATCAGATAGGACTTTACTGTGTGGATGTATGGGGCTGTCAATCAGATAGGACTTTACTGTGTGGATGTATGGGGCTGTCAATCAGATAGGACTTTACTGTGTGGATGTATGGGGCTGTCAATCAGATAGGACTTTACTGTGTGGATGTATGGGGCTGTCAATCAGATAGGACTTTACTGTGTGGATGTATGGGGCTGTCAATCAGATAGGACTTTACTGTGTGGATGTATGGGGCTGTCAATCAGATAGGACTTTACTGTGTGGATGTATGGGGCTGTCAATCAGATAGGACTTTACTGTGTGGATGTATGGGGCTGTCAATCAGATATGACTTTACTGTGTGGATGTATGGGGCTGGCAATCAGATAGGACTTTACTGTGTGGATGTATGGGGCTGTCAATCAGATAGGACTTTACTGTGTGGATGTATGGGGCTGTCAATCAGTTAGGACTTTACTGTGTGGATGTATGGGGCTGTCAATCAGATAGGACTTTACTGTGATGATGTATGGGCTGTCAATCAGATAGGACTTTACTGTGTGGATGTATGGGCTGTCAATCAGATAGGACTTTACTGTGTGGATGTATGGGGCTGTCAATCAGATAGGACTTTACTGTGTGGATGTATGGGGCTGTCAATCAGATAGGACTTTACTGTGTGGATGTATGGGGCTGTCAATCAGATAGGACTTTACTGTGTGGATGTATGGGGCTGTCAATCAGAGAGGACTTTACTGTGTGGATGTATGGGGCTGTCAATCAGATAGGACATTACTGTGTGGATGTATGGGGCTGTCAATCAGATAGGACTTTACTGTGTGGATGTATGGGGCTGTCAATCAGATAGGACTTTACTGTGTGGATGTATGGGCTGTCAATCAGATAGGACTTTACTGTGTGGATGTATGGGGCTGTCAATCAGAGAGGACTTTACTGTGTGGATGTATGGGGCTGTCAATCAGAGAGGACTTTACTGTGTGGATGTATGGGGCTGTCAATCAGATAGGACTTTACTGTGTGGATGTATGGGGCTGTCAATCAGATAGGACTTTACTGTGTGGATGTATGGGGCTGTCAATCAGATAGGACTTTACTGTGTGGATGTATGGGGCTGTCAATCAGATAGGACTTTACTGTGTGGATGTATGGGGCTGTCAATCAGATAGGACTTTACTGTGTGGATGTATGGGGCTGTCAATCAGATAGGACTTTACTGTGTGGATGTATGGGGCTGTCAATCAGAAAGGACTTTACTGTGTGGATGTATGGGGCTGTCAATCAGATAGGACTTTACTGTGTGGATGTATGGGGCTGTCAATCAGATAGGACTTTACTGTGTGGATGTATGGGGCTGTCAATCAGATAGGACTTTACTGTGTGGATGTATGGGCTGTCAATCAGATAGGACTTTACTGTGTGGATGTATGGGCTGTCAATCAGATAGGACTTTACTGTGTGGATGTATGGGCTGTCAATCAGAGAGGACTTTACTGTGTGGATGTATGGGGCTGTCAATCAGATAGGACTTTACTGTGTGGATGTATGGGGCTGTCAATCAGAGAGGACTTTACTGTGTGGATGTATGGGGCTGTCAATCAGATAGGACTTTACTGTGTGGATGTATGGGGCTGTCAATCAGATAGGACTTTACTGTGTGGATGTATGGGGCTGTCAATCAGATAGGACTTTACTGTGTGGATGTATGGGGCTGTCAATCAGATAGGACTTTACTGTGTGGATGTATGGGGCTGTCAATCAGATAGGACTTTACTGTGTGGATGTATGGGGCTGTCAATCAGATAGGACTTTACTGTGTGGATGTATGGGGCTGTCAATCAGATAGGACTTTACTGTGTGGATGTATGGGGCTGTCAATCAGATAGGACTTTACTGTGTGGATGTATGGGGCTGTCAATCAGATAGGACTTTACTGTGTGGATGTATGGGGCTGTCAATCAGATAGGACTTTACTGTGTGGATGTATGGGGCTGTCAATCAGATAGGACTTTACTGTGTGGATGTATGGGGCTGTCAATCAGATAGGACTTTACTGTGTGGATGTATGGGGCTGTCAATCAGATAGGACTTTACTGTGTGGATGTATGGGGCTGTCAATCAGATAGGACTTTACTGTGTGGATGTATGGGGCTGTCAATCAGATAGGACTTTACTGTGTGGATGTATGGGGCTGTCAATCAGATAGGACTTCACTGTGTGGATGTATGGGGCTGTCAATCAGATTGGACTTTACTGTGTGGATGTATGGGGCTGTCAATCAGATAGGACTTTACTGTGTGGATGTATGGGGCTGTCAATCAGATAGGACTTTACTGTGTGGATGTATGGGGCTGTCAATCAGATAGGACTTTACTGTGTGGATGTATGGGGCTGTCAATCAGATAGGACTTTACTGTGTGGATGTATGGGGCTGTCAATCAGATAGGACTTTACTGTGTGGATGTATGGGGCTGTCAATCAGATAGGACTTTACTGTGTGGATGTATGGGGCTGTCAATCAGATAGGACTTTTTCTGAAAGAAATCCCAGATAATTTTCCTCATAGACCTTTCAGAAAGTATATATATTTTTTTGTAATATATTTTTTATCCCACGATTTTGTAACCCATTTTTCACCCCTGTGTCAATCATCTAATGTGATCCTGGGCTCTACACACCCTCCACCAACCTAGTCCCCATATATGGGGGACAAGGGGAGACCAACCTAGTCCCCATATATGGGGGACAAGGGGAGAGCAACCTAGTCCCCATATATGGGGGACAAGGGGAGACCAACCTAGTCCCCATATATGGGAGACAAGGGGAGACCAACCTAGTCCCCATATATGGGGGACAAGGGGAGAGCAACCTAGTCCCCATATATGGGGGACAAGGGGAGAGCAACCTAGTCCCCATATATGGGGGACAAGGGGAGAGCAACCTAGTCCCCATATATGGGGGACAAGGGGAGAGCAACGGACTTTAACTCATGCTTCCTTCATGCCTGAGTGTCCAAGTTGCTCCTTTACACCTGACAGGGGGGAGTTTCCCTGGTTGGACGTAGCGCGTGGAAGGAACACGTTATTCCGACCAGTTCCTTTCCCCTCCATCAGGCGCCCCGGCTGGCCAGGGGGAGGCAGTATAGAGACCAGTTCCTTTCCCCTCCATCAGGCGCCCCGGCTGGCCAGGGGGAGGCAGTATAGAGACCAGTTCCTTTCCCCTCCATCAGGCGCCCCGGCTGGCCAGGGGGAGGCAGTATAGAGACCAGTTCCTTTCCCCTCCATCAGGCGCCCCGGCTGGCCAGGGGGAGGCAGTATAGAGACCAGTTCCTTTCCCCTCCATCAGGCGCCCCGGCTGGCCAGGGGGAGGCAGTATAGAGACCAGTTCCTTTCCCCTCCATCAGGCGCCCCGGCTGGCCAGGGGAAAGTATTTATTTAAAGACGTTTACGCCGTGGACAAAGCCAACTCTTGTTGTGACGAATCATGCCAACAAACTTTTGGGCCAAACAACTGTGAACAACAGCAACTCCCTGGGGGTCCCTGGGGGGGGTGGGGGGGGTCTCTGTGAACAACAGCAACTCCACAAACAACAGTAAAGCTTTTAACACATGCTCACCCTGGGGACCCCTGGGTGCGTCGCCATTGGCTGAAACATGATTTGCAGCGTTGCCAATTTAAAGTAACGGGCGGCGATCTGTCTGTTTGTTTCACTTCCTGTTTACCTCACCTCCTGTGACGTGCACACTCCTACCACGTGCACGCTCCTACCACGTGCATGCTCCTACCACGTGCACGCTCCTACCACGTGCACGCTCCTACCACGTGCACGCTCCTACCACGTGCACGCTCCTACCACGTGCACGCTCCTACCACGTGCATGCTCCTACCACGTGCACGCTCCTACCACGTGCACGCTCCTACCACGTGCACGCTCCTACCACGTGCACGCTCCTACCACGTGCACGCTCCTACCACGTGCATGCTCCTACCACGTGCACACTCCTACCACGTGCATGCTCCTACCACGTGCACGCTCCTACCACGTGCATGCTCCTACCACGTGCACGCTCCTACCACGTGCACGCTCCTACCACGTGCACACTCCTACCACGTGCACGCTCCTACCACGTGCACACTCCTACCACGTGCATGCTCCTACCACGTGCATGCTCCTACCACGTGCACGCTCCTACCACGTGCATGCTCCTACCACATGCACGCTCCTACCACGTGCACGCTCCTACCACGTGCATGCTCCTACCACGTGCACACTCCTACCACGTGCATGCTCCTACCACGTGCATGCTCCTACCACGTGCACGCTCCTACCACGTGCATGCTCCTACCACGTGCACACTCCTACGGCGTGCACGCTCCTACCACGTGCACGCTCCTACCACGTGCACACTCCTACGGCGTGCACGCTCCTACCACGTGCACGCTCCTACCACGTGCACGCTCCTATGACATGCGCAGACTGCACACTTTACACAGCCGTGCACGGTGGACGACACACACACACACACACACACACACACACACACACACACACACACACACACACACACACACACACACACACACACACACACACACACACACACACACACACACACACACACACAGAGCCCATGACACACAGACACGGGGGGGGTGCATGTGCGTCTTACCCCCGTCATGGTGTCGATGCGTTCGGTGCTGTCAGGGTCAAAGGTCACGGGGGAGTCGCTGTGCTGCGAGGAGGCGGAGCCACACTGACTCAGAGACTCACACGACTCGGTTAGAATCCCCCCCGACTAGACCGCGATACAGTGAGGAAGAGGAGGAGGAGGAAGAGAGAGGGTTAGAATCCCCCCCGACTAGACCGCGATACAGTGAGGAAGAGGAGGAGGAGGAAGAGGAGGAGGAGGAAGAGGAGGAGGAAGAGGAGGAGGAGGAAGAGGAGGAGGAGGAAGAGAGAGGGTTAGAATCCCCCCCGACTAGACCGCGATACAGTGAGGAAGAGGAGGAGGAGGAAGAGAGAGGGTTAGAATCCCCCCCGACTAGACCGCGATACAGTGAGGAAGAGGAGGAGGAGGAAGAGAGAGGGTTAGAATCCCCCCCGACTAGCGGTACGGTACGGTACCACGGTACAGTGAGGAAGAGGAGGGAGGAGGAGGGAGGACAGTGAGGGAGGAAGAGGAGGAGGAAGAGGAGAGGACAGTGAGGGAGGAAGAGGAGGAGGAAGAGGAGGAGGAGGAAGAGGAGAGAGGGTTAGAATCCCTCCTGACTAGCGGTACGGCACGGTACCGCGGTACAGTGAGGAAGAGGAGGAGGAGGAAGAGGAGGAGGAGGAAGAGGAGGAGGAGGAAGAGCAGTGTTGTTTTTGGCAGCAAATTTCTATTTTAGTTTTAGTCATAGTCTTTGGACTGAAACTTCATTTAGTTTTAGTCACATTTTAGTCCCCTGGAAATGTCTTAGTGTTAGTCTAGTTTTAGTCGGATAAATGTCATAAGATTTTAGTCGACTAAATCTACAGTTGATTTAGTCGACTAAAATGTGTTTTGGCGGGTCTTGATGCCGTCGTAATGAGTGTTTTTACACTTGCTGAAAATAGCAGATCTACAAGCTCACAACGTTGTGAGCTTGTAGATCGGCTATTTTCAGCATGCAACCAAGTGTAAAATGACTTATACTGGATCTCTTGTCCACTAGTCCCCTCCTAACATTTTAGTCTAGTTTTTATTTGTCGACGAAATTGTCAGTATATTTAGTCTTAGTTTTAGTCATCATAGCTTAGTTTTCATTTAGTTTCCATTCGTTTTAGTCAGTGAAAAAAGGTAGTCGACGAACATTTTTCGTCTTAGTTTTAGTCGACGAAAACAGCACTGGAGGAGAGAGGGTTAGAATCCCCCCTGACTAGCGGTACGGCACGGTACCGCGAGGTACAGTGAGGAAGAGGAGGAGGAGGAAGAGGAAGAGGAGGAGGAAGAGGAAGAGGGAGGACAGTGAGGAAGAGGAGGAGGAGGAAGAGGAAGAGGAGGAGGAAGAGGAAGAGGGAGGACAGTGAGGAAGAGGAGGAGGAGGAGGAGGAGGAGGAGGAGGAAGAGGAAGAGGGAGGACAGTGAGGAAGAGGAGGAGGAGGAAGAGGAAGAGGAGGAGGAAGAGGAAGAGGGAGGACAGTGAGGAAGAGGAGGAGGAGGAGGAGGAGGAAGAGGAAGAGGGAGGACAGTGAGGAAGAGGAGGAGGAGGAGGAAGAGAGAGGACAGTGAGGAAGAGGGAGGACAGTGAGGAAGAGGAGGAGGAGGAGGAGGAGGAGGAAGAGGAAGAGGGAGGACAGTGAGGAAGAGGAGGAGGAGGAGGAGGAGGAAGAGAGAGGACAGTGAGGAAGAGGAGGAGGAGGAGGAGGAGGAAGAGAGAGGACAGTGAGGAAGAGGAGGAGGAGGAGGAGGAGGAAGAGAGAGGGAGGACAGTGAGGAAGAGGAGGAGGAGGAAGAGGAAGAGGGAGGACAGTGAGGGAGGACGGACGGTGTTTCCTGAGATGGACTCCGTGGCTCAAATGCAGACGATATAAATGGGCCTTGATATGGAAAGGCTTGACAGGCAGTGGTTTGTAGACAAACTGTGGACTCTGACTGAAGATAAGATGCTGGGTGGAGGTCTGGTGGTTATCACTCTAATGATTAACCCATTCTGACCTGAGATCAGATTCATATACGAGGTTTCCACCGGACACACACTGGTCTGATTAACCCCATTCTGACCTGAGATCAGATTCTAAAAATGTCAGTCGCTCTTCGATTTAAAAAAAATAGCAGACCTACAAGCTTGTATCGCGCCACTCGGTGGCGCGATACAAGCTTGTAGATCTGCTATTTTTAAATAGGTAAAGCATAACATGATGCTGACACCAAAATGGGTGCCCGTTCAGAATGGATTAATAAATGATGGAACTATTATCTGACCTCTCTGATTAGGGCTTTTTCTCCTCATGGTCGTATTGTCGTAAAAACACACGTGCTTCTGTTTAGGTTCTTCTAATCTGCTGCTTGTACGTTTTTATTTTATTTTACGACCTTATATCTGAATATTTATCTGAAAGGACAGAGCGGTCTTAACCCTGACCATGAATGATGTACCGAATCATGAGTCACGTTGTTACGTTATCTGAAGGACAGACGTCTGTTAGGCCATTCTGACCGGGCACCCATTTTGGTGTCGGCATCATGCTATGCTTTAGCTATTTAAAAATAGCAGATCTACAAGCTCATATCGCGCCAACGAGTGGCGCGCTACGAGCTTGTAGGTCTGCTATTTTTTGAAAAATCGAAGAGCGACTGACATTTTTAGAATCTGATCTCAGGTCAGAATGGGTTTAATCAGACCAGTGTGTGTCCGGCGGAAACCTCGTATGAATCTGATCTCAGGTCAGAATGGGTTAGGCCCATGAAACCACACCGATCTAACTCCCTACAAGCAACACAACACTTCTGACCTGAGATCAGATTCTAAAAATGTCTTCTACATCCTGACAGTTTTCTGAAAAAGCTATGTTTATATGGCAGTGGTTCTTCGATTTTTCAAAAAAATAGCAGACCTACAAGCTCGTAGCGCGCCACTCGGTGGCGCGCTATGAGCTTGTAGATCTGATATTTTTCAATAGATAAAGCATAACATGATGCCAAACACCAAAAGGGGTTCCCGCCCCAAAATGTCTCACACACCGATTGCACCGAATACTAGTGAAAATTAGCGAAATGTGTGGAAAATCTGCCTCAAAAAAATGCTTTATACCACTAGCTTTCTTCACAGATGTTTTCATAACGGTGTCTACTATCACATATACATTTGTTCCAACCCAACTCCCTTGGGAAACTTTGTGACAGCTGCTGAAAGTTGGGGTACCATTTACAACCAATATAAGGCAAACTTCCCAACATTTCATTATGCTTTTAAAGTAGCATGTCACATGTCAAACTAGGGGGGTTTTCATGATGCCGAATCCATTCCAAGCATTAGTTTTGCAGGAAAATACTCCTAAATTCGCCCATAGCCACTTGCCCGAATGTGCTCAAATGTGCTGACCTCATCACATGTGTGATGAGGTCTTGGGAAGTGAGGTATTTTTGGGAAATGAGTGTTTTAGGCAAAGGAGTGAATGATTCAGAATCATGAAATCCCCCTAGTTTGACATAATTAAAATGTGGGAATTTTGCCTTATATTGGTTGTAAATGGTACCCCGACTTTCAGCAGCTGTCACAAAGTTTCCCAAGGGAGTTGGGTTGGAACAAATGTATATGTGATAGTAGACACTTTTATGAACACATGAAGGTGAAGAAAGCGAGTGGTAAGCATTTGTTTTTGCAGATTTGCCACATTTAGCTATAATTTTCCCTTATTATACCAACGATCTGGCCTCTAAACACAGTCGCTCCGGGGGGCGTGTGTGTGTGTGTGTGTGTGTGTGTGTGTGTGTGTGTGTGTGTGTGTGTGTGTGTGTGTGCAGATCTTCTACTTGTGATGATGTACAGTATATGGTCAGGTACACATTAACCCATTCTGGGCGGGAACCCCTTTTGGTGTTTTAAGCATTATGTTACACTTTATAGCTATTGAAAAATAGCAGACCTACAAGCTCGTAGCGCGGCACTCGGTGCCGCGCTACGAGCTTGTAGGTCTGCTATTTTTGAAAAATCCTGGAAATGTGACTCAAATGTTTGAATATACTGTATGTTCTTTCAGAGCGAACGTTTTCTTTTTAAAGATATTTTTTGCGGCTTACGCCTTTTATTGGTTTTTTGAAGGGACAGACAGTACAGTAGGCTGACAGGAGAGAGATGGGGGGGGAAGACATGCAGTAAAGGCCGTACGTGTCGGGCTCGGGAGTCGAACCCGCGGCACACTGAGACTGGATTACCAGTCGCAGTGTGCCCAGACGGTTACGCCACCGCCTGGGCTGAGCGAACTTTTTTAACTCTGGGTGTTCCAGGGGGTCCCTGGTGTTTCAGGGGGTCCCTGGTGCTGGTGTTCCAGGGGGTCCCTGGAACAACGTATTTCCAGATGGGAGTCAGCGGCCAATGACATTATAATATTGGGGGTCCTTGACATGAAAATGTTTCAGAACGACGGAAATAAAAACATGAGGTTTTTCAGAAAACGGTCAGACTTTAGAAGGCATAAGATATTATTATATTATTATTATCCAATCATAAGAGATTATTATATTATTATTATCCAATCAGATAATGAGTTGTTGTGATGATGTCATAATTCATCCAATCAGATAATGAGTTGTTGTGATGATGTCATAATTCATCCAATCAGATAATGAGTTGTTGTGATGATGTCATAATTCATCCAATCAGATACTGAGTTGTTGTGATGATGTCATAATTCATCCAATCAGATAATGAGTTGTTGTGATGATGTCATAATTCATCCAATCAGATACTGAGTTGTTGTGATGATGTCATAATTCATCCAATCAGATACTGAGTTGTTGTGATGATGTCATAATTCATCCAATCAGATACTGAGTTGTTGTGATGATGTCATAATTCATCCAATCAGATACTGAGTTGTTGTGATGATGTCATAATTCATCCAATCAGATACTGAGTTGTTGTGATGATGTCATAATTCATCCAATCAGATACTGAGTTGTTGTGATGATGTCATAATTCATCCAATCAGATACTGAGTTGTTGTGATGATGTCATAATTCATCCAATCAGATACTGAGTTGTTGTGATGATGTCATAATTCATCCAATCAGATACTGAGTTGTTGTGATGATGTCATAATTCATCCAATCAGATACTGAGTTGTTGTGATGATGTCATAATTCATCCAATCAGATAATGAGTTGTTGTGATGCTGAGGACACACAGGGACAGGAAGCACTCAACAATCACTCTCCCCCGAGATGCACTCAACTTCCTGTTAACCCCACTTAACCCCGGTCAGTCAGTGTACAGTACAATACAGTAGCCAATCGGTGGGCCATCTGTTTGGTATAGATCTATGGACCATCCATTATTCATACACACTTAGACTACATCATATTATACAGTATATGCTGTGTGATCAGTCCATAAGACCACCGAACAGGGCCATGGAGATTATTACAGTAGCTAAGCTGTACTTGACCCTTGACCTTACAATCTGTCTTAAAAAATGTAAAAAAGATGTAAGTACCGAAATAAACTATTCATCATTCATCATTGGCAAAGTATAAAATAATGCTTAAACACAAAAAGGGGTTACAGCCCAGATTGGGTTACAAAGCGTGCGTGCGTGCGCGCGTGCGTGCGTGTGTGTGTGTGTGTGTGTGTGTGTGTGTGTGTGTGTGTGTGTGTGTGTGTGTGTGTGTGTGTGTGTATGTGTGTGTGTGTGTGTGTGTGTGTGTGTGTGTGTGTGTGTGTGTGTGTGTGTGTGTGCGTACCGGTGCGGGCCCAGAGGAGGAGGGGTAGGTGAGGTTGGTGTGTCCGTTGCTCTCAGTCTCGTCTGAAACAACAAAAACATCAACAGTAAAAAAAACAACATTGACGTCAAGAACATAAAACAGGGTACGTAGATACCCTCACAAAAAACATGCAGTAATCCTGGTCTCTATACTGCCTCCCCCTGGCCAGTCGGGGCGCCTGATGGAGGGGAAAGGAACTGGTCTCTATACTGCCTCCCCCTGGCCAGCCGGGGCGCCTGATGGAGGGGAAAGGAACTGGTCTCTATACTGCCTCCCCCTGGCCAGCCGGGGCGCCTGATGGAGGGGAAAGGAACTGGTCTCTAAACTGCCTCCC
>NC_139700.1:56182513-56192513 GCF_964188405.1 Protomyctophum parallelum
TAGGAGGGTTTGTAGAGGATGTGAACCTGTCTCCTTGTTTAGGAGGGTTTGTAGAGGATGTGAACCTGTCCTTGTTTAGGAGGGTTTGTAGAGGATGTGAACCTGTCTCCTTGTTTAGGAGGGTTTGTAGAGGATGTGAACCTGTCTCCTTGTTTAGGAGGGTTTGTAGAGGATGTGAACCTGTCCTTGTTTAGGAGGGTTTGTAGAGGATGTGAACCTGTCTGCTTGTTTAGCAGGGTTTGTAGAGGATGTGAACCTGTCTGCTTGTTTAGCAGGGTTTGTAGAGGATGTGAACCTGTCTGCTTGTTTAGGAGGGTTTGTAGAGGATGTGAACCTGTCTGCTTGTTTAGGAGGGTTTGTAGGGGATGTGAACCTGTCCTTGTTTATGAGGGTTTGTAGAGGATGTGAACCTGTCCTTATTTAGGAGGGTTTGTAGAGGATGTGAACCTGTCTGCTTGTTTAGGAGGGTTTGTAGAGGATGTGAACCTGTCCTTATTTAGGAGGGTTTGTAGAGGATGTGAACCTGTCTGCTTGTTTAGGAGGGTTTGTAGAGGATGTGAACCTATCTGCTTGTTCAGGAGGGTTTGTAGAGGATGTGAACCTGTCCTTATTTAGGAGGGTTTGTAGAGGATGTGAACCTGTCCTTGTTTAGGAGGGTTTGTAGGGGATGTGAACCTGTCTGCTTGTTCAGGAGGGTTTGTAGGGATGTGAACCTGTCCTTGTTTAGGAGGGTTTGTAGAGGATGTGAACCTGTCCTTGTTTAGGAGGGTTTGTATAGGATGTGAACCTGTCTGCTTGTTTAGGAGGGTTTGTAGGGGATGTGAACCTGTCCTTGTTTAGGAGGGTTTGTAGAGGATGTGAACCTGTCCTTGTTTAGGAGGGTTTGTAGGGGATGTGAACCTGTCTGCTTGTTTAGGAGGGTTTGTAGAGGATGTGAACCTGTCCTTGTTTAGGAGGGTTTGTAGAGGATGTGAACCTGTCTGCTTGTTTAGGAGGGTTTGTAGAGGATGTGAACCTGTCCTTGTTTAGGAGGGTTTGTAGAGGATGTGAACCTGTCCTTGTTTAGGAGGGTTTGTAGAGGATGTGAACCTGTCCTTGTTTAGGAGGGTTTGTAGAGGATGTGAACCTGTCCTTGTTTAGGAGGGTTTGTAGGGGATGTGAACCTGTCCTTGTTTAGGAGGGTTTGTAGAGGATGTGAACCTGTCCTTGTTTAGGAGGGTTTGTAGAGGATGTGAACCTGTCTCCTTGTTTAGGAGGGTTTGTAGGGGATGTGAACCTGTCTGCTTGTTTAGGAGGGTTTGTAGGGGATGTGAACCTGTCCTTGTTTAGGAGGGTTTGTAGAGGATGTGAACCTGTCCTTGTTTAGGAGGGTTTGTAGAGGATGTGAACCTGTCCTTGTTTAGGAGGGTTTGTAGAGGATGTGAACCTGTCTGCTTGTTTAGGAGGGTTTGTAGGGGATGTGAACCTGTCCTTGTTTAGGAGGGTTTGTAGAGGATGTGAACCTGTCCTTGTTTAGGAGGGTTTGTAGGGGATGTGAACCTGTCCTTGTTTAGGAGGGTTTGTAGGGGATGTGAACCTGTCTGCTTGTTTAGGAGGGTTTGTAGAGGATGTGAACCTGTCCTTGTTTAGGAGGGTTTGTAGGGGATGTGAACCTGTCCTTGTTTAGGAGGGTTTGTAGAGGATGTGAACCTGTCCTTGTTTAGGAGGGTTTGTAGGGGATGTGAACCTGTCTCCTTGTTTAGGAGGGTTTGTAGAGGATGTGAACCTGTCTGCTTGTTTAGGAGGGTTTGTAGAGGATGTGAACCTGTCTGCTTGTTCAGGAGGGTTTGTAGAGGATGTGAACCTGTCCTTGTTTAGGAGGGTTTGTAGAGGATGTGAACCTGTCTCCTTGTTTAGGAGGGTTTGTAGAGGATGTGAACCTGTCTCCTTGTTTAGGAGGGTTTGTAGAGGATGTGAACCTGTCCTTGTTTAGGAGGGTTTGTAGAGGATGTGAACCTGTCTGCTTGTTTAGCAGGGTTTGTAGAGGATGTGAACCTGTCTGCTTGTTTAGCAGGGTTTGTAGAGGATGTGAACCTGTCTGCTTGTTTAGGAGGGTTTGTAGAGGATGTGAACCTGTCTGCTTGTTTAGGAGGGTTTGTAGGGGATGTGAACCTGTCCTTGTTTATGAGGGTTTGTAGAGGATGTGAACCTGTCCTTATTTAGGAGGGTTTGTAGAGGATGTGAACCTGTCTGCTTGTTTAGGAGGGTTTGTAGAGGATGTGAACCTGTCCTTATTTAGGAGGGTTTGTAGAGGATGTGAACCTGTCTGCTTGTTTAGGAGGGTTTGTAGAGGATGTGAACCTATCTGCTTGTTCAGGAGGGTTTGTAGAGGATGTGAACCTGTCCTTATTTAGGAGGGTTTGTAGAGGATGTGAACCTGTCCTTGTTTAGGAGGGTTTGTAGGGGATGTGAACCTGTCTGCTTGTTCAGGAGGGTTTGTAGAGGATGTGAACCTGTCTGCTTGTTTAGGAGGGTTTGTAGGGGATGTGAACCTGTCCTTGTTTAGGAGGGTTTGTAGAGGATGTGAACCTGTCCTTGTTTAGGAGGGTTTGTAGGGGATGTGAACCTGTCTGCTTGTTTAGGAGGGTTTGTAGAGGATGTGAACCTGTCCTTGTTTAGGAGGGTTTGTAGAGGATGTGAACCTGTCTGCTTGTTTAGGAGGGTTTGTAGAGGATGTGAACCTGTCCTTGTTTAGGAGGGTTTGTAGAGGATGTGAACCTGTCCTTGTTTAGGAGGGTTTGTAGAGGATGTGAACCTGTCCTTGTTTAGGAGGGTTTGTAGAGGATGTGAACCTGTCCTTGTTTAGGAGGGTTTGTAGGGGATGTGAACCTGTCCTTGTTTAGGAGGGTTTGTAGAGGATGTGAACCTGTCCTTGTTTAGGAGGGTTTGTAGAGGATGTGAACCTGTCTCCTTGTTTAGGAGGGTTTGTAGGGGATGTGAACCTGTCTGCTTGTTTAGGAGGGTTTGTAGGGGATGTGAACCTGTCCTTGTTTAGGAGGGTTTGTAGAGGATGTGAACCTGTCCTTGTTTAGGAGGGTTTGTAGAGGATGTGAACCTGTCCTTGTTTAGGAGGGTTTGTAGAGGATGTGAACCTGTCTGCTTGTTTAGGAGGGTTTGTAGGGGATGTGAACCTGTCCTTGTTTAGGAGGGTTTGTAGAGGATGTGAACCTGTCCTTGTTTAGGAGGGTTTGTAGGGGATGTGAACCTGTCCTTGTTTAGGAGGGTTTGTAGGGGATGTGAACCTGTCTGCTTGTTCAGGAGGGTTTGTAGAGGATGTGAACCTGTCCTTGTTTAGGAGGGTTTGTAGAGGATGTGAACCTGTCCTTGTTTAGGAGGGTTTGTAGAGGATGTGAACCTGTCCTTGTTTAGGAGGGTTTGTAGTGGATGTGAACCTGTCCTTGTTTAGGAGGGTTTGTAGAGGATGTGAACCTGTCTGCTTGTTTAGGAGGGTTTGTAGAGGATGTGAACCTGTCTGCTTGTTTAGGAGGGTTTGTAGAGGATGTGAACCTGTCCTTGTTTAGGAGGGTTTGTAGTGGATGTGAACCTGTCCTTGTTTAGGAGGGTTTGTAGAGGATGTGAACCTGTCTCCTTGTTTAGGAGGGTTTCCTCCCGCGCACTCAGATCAGCCAACGCAGGGAAACTGGAAGTACCCTCACTAAAAACGCCGGGACAACGCTCCACACGTCCCAAACTCTTCTCCCTTCTGGCTCCAAAACTGTGGAATGCACTTCCCATTGCAGTCAGAACTGCAGCATCACTCCCAATCTTCCGCCGTAGCCTGAAAACCCACCTTTTCAGACTCCATCATGGCCCATAGCACTTACCCTAACCCCTTAGATAGAATTTCTGTTGGCTTAGATAGCATTTGACTTAGACTTATAGCATGTTATGTAGACAGCACTATAATTGTATTGTATATAGTCATAGCACGCCATAGTACATATGTATAGCATAGTAGTGAATATGTATAGTTTATTATGTATAGTGTATGTATAGTTTCATCATATAGATATTCCACTGTTACCTTCTTAGCTTACGCATGTTTCATGATAAATGCTTTTATGTGATGTATTCCCATGCTTTTGTTCTTGCCTAAATGTAAGTCGCTCTGGATTAAGAGCGTCTGCTAAATGCCTAAATTGTAAATTGTAAATTTGTAGGGGATGTGAACCTGTCCTTGTTTATGAGGGTTTGTAGAGGATGTGAACCTGTCCTTATTTAGGAGGGTTTGTAGAGGATGTGAACCTGTCTGCTTGTTCAGGAGGGTTTGTAGAGGATGTGAACCTGTCTGCTTGTTTAGGAGGGTTTGTAGGGGATGTGAACCTGTCTCCTTGTTTAGGAGGGTTTGTAGAGGATGTGAACCTGTCCTTGTTTAGGAGGGTTTGTAGAGGATGTGAACCTGTCCTTGTTTAGGAGGGTTTGTAGGGGATGTGAACCTGTCTGCTTGTTTAGGAGGGTTTGTAGAGGATGTGAACCTGTCCTTGTTTAGGAGGGTTTGTAGAGGATGTGAACCTGTCTGCTTGTTTAGGAGGGTTTGTAGAGGATGTGAACCTGTCCTTGTTTAGGAGGGTTTGTAGAGGATGTGAACCTGTCCTTGTTTAGGAGGGTTTGTAGAGGATGTGAACCTGTCCTTGTTTAGGAGGGTTTGTAGGGACCCCACTGAGCAATAGCCGGCAATTAGACGTGCGTCTAAAAATGAGAAAAAAAACCGTCTAAAAATGATAGTTTTTTTAGACGTCTAATTCTTAGATTAGCGGTTGTTTAAACGTCTATATATAGACGTCTAATCAACCCCTAATCAAGGTCTAATCTAAGAATAGACGTCTAAAAAAAACGTTAATTTTAGACGTTTTTTTATCTCATTTTTAGACGGCCCTTTAGACGAATGTTAGACCAAAGAATGCTCAGTGGGATGTGAACATGTCTGCTTGTTTAAGAGGGGTTTGATCAAACTGGAGTTGTAGAGAATAGTTATAACATGTCCTTAATTATTTCAGACCCAGAGGCTGGGTTTAAAACCCATTCTGGGGACGGAAACCCCTTTTGGTGTTGGCATCATGTCATGCTTTAGCTATTGAAAAATAGCAGATCTACAAGCTCATAGCGCGCCACCGAGTGGTGCGCTACGAGCTTGTAGGTCTGCTATTTTTGAAAAATCGGAGAACGACTGACATAGAAACATAGCTTTTTCAGAAAAGTGTCAGGATGTAGAAGACATTTTTAGAATCTGATCTCAGGTCAAAATTGGTTTAAACTGTGTCGTACAGTGTGGAAGACAGGAGTTGTAAAACACTCAGAGGGTGGTTTAAACTGTGTCGTACAGTAAGAGTTGTAACAGACTCAGAGGGTGGTTTAAACTGTGTCGTAATACAGACTACAGAGTGTGTGGAAGTGAGAAGGAAGAATGACTGAGGGTTTCCACGCTGTCGGCCAGCTGTCATTCGTATGTGGACATAACTCACTGTGACTCAGTGCCACTGAGGCTGGTAGGACTACAAATGGACATGTGACTGGTGCTGGTATAGGACTACATATGCAGGACATGTGACTCAGTGCCACTGCCATGCGGGGCAGAGTTAGGACTACAAATGGACATGTGACTCAGTGCTGGTATAGGACTACATATGCAGGACATGTGACTCAGTGCCACTGCCATGCGGGGGCAGAGTTAGGACTACAAATGGACATGTGACTCAGTGCTGGTATAGGACTACATATGCAGGACATGTGACTCAGTGCCACTGCCATGTGGGGGCAGAGTTAGGACTACAAATGGACATGTGACTCAGTGCCACTGCCATGCGGGGGCAGAGTTAGGACTACAAATGGACATGTGACTCAGTGCCACTGCCATGCGGGGGCAGAGTTAGTTACGACAACTCTTTTCACTTCATGAAAAGAGTTTGTAGCGTCAGCATCAACTAAGATGCTGAACGAGGCTCTGAAACAGCATCAACTAAGATGCTGAACGAGGCTCTGAAACAGCATCAACTAAGATGCTGAACGAGCCTCTGAAACAGCATCAACTAAGACGCTGAACGAGGCTCTGAAACAGCATCAACTAAGATGCTGAACGAGCCTCTGAAACAGCATCAACTAAGATGCTGAACGAGGCTCTGAAACAGCATCAACTAAGATGCTGAACGAGGCTCTGAAACAGCATCAACTAAGATGCTGAACGAGCCTCTGAAACAGCATCAACTAAGACGCTGAACGAGCCTCTGAAACAGCATCAACTAAGATGCTGAACGAGGCTCTGAAACAGCATCAACTAAGATGCTGAACGAGGCTCTGAAACAGCATCAACTAAGACGCTGAACGAGGCTCTGAATCAGCATCAACTAAGATGCTGAACGAGGCTCTGAAACAGCATCAACTAAGACGCTGAACGAGGCTCTGAAACAGCATCAACTAAGACGCTGAACGAGGCTGTAGGCTAGCTGTGGACAATAAAGTTCACCTTGACCTTGATGAGGCTTCAGTCCAATGGCTCTCACAACGTGTGGCGTTGTGGGAGCTTGTAGATCTGCTATAATCAAATTATTTGTATACATGTAATTCCATTCAGACAATGCAGAATAAAAACAGGCTCAGCCTATAGGATTCACGTCAAAATAATGTTAAAGGTATATTCAGTGATTTCACTCAAAAAACCTTAGGTTTCGTTTTTGGCTGTGGGACCCAGCCTTTCGTCCAATCAGGATAGAGAGTAAAAAACGAAACCTAAGGTTTTTTGACCCCCAGGGGTTAACTGGGGACAGGGAGGAACTCCTTATATGGTCAGCACACTCTATAGTAGGGAGGATTATCACAACAAAACAAAAAAATAAGTGATATTTGAATTAAGTGAAATCACTGAATATACCTTTAATAATTATGATATATTCGCACCAGAACAAGAGTCTCTCTGCTGTTATGGAAATAATATATGTCCATAAGGGTGAATGTATATCTTAGGAGTTTATTCAGAAGAAAATGGTAAATGGTGCATTTATATAGATCATGCATTACATTCACACATTCATACACCGATTGCGGCGGAAGCCATGCAAGGCACCAACCAGCACATCGGGAGCAATGTGGGGTTCAGTTTCTTTGCCCAAGGACACTTCGACATGTAGACAGGAGGAGGAGGAGGAGGAGCCGGGATTCGAACCGCCGACCCACGGATCATTGGACGACCTGCTCTACCTCCTGAGCCACACACAGTCGCCCAACAGCAAGAAGCAAACAACATCTCTCAGTCTAGCAGGCTTAGCCTGTCTCACTCAAACAACATCTCTCAGTCTAGCAGGCTTAGCCTGTCTCACTCAAACAACATCTCTCAGTCTAGCAGGCTTAGCCTGTCTCCCTTAAAGGTATATTCAGTGATTTCACTCAAAAAACCTTAGGTTTCGTTTTTGGCTGTGGGACCCAGCCTTTCGTCCAATCAGGATAGAGGGGTTAACCCATTCTGACCGGGCACCCATTTTGGTGTTGGCATCATGTTATGCTTTAGCTATTGAAAAATAGCAGATCTACAAGCTCATAGCGCGCCACCGAGTGGCGCGATACGAGCTTGTAGGTCTGCTATTTTTGAAAAATCGAAGAGCGACTGACATTTCTAGAATCTGATCTCAGGTCAGAATGGGTTCATCAGACCAGTGCGTGTCCAGTGGAAACCTCGCATGAATCTGATCTCAGGTCAGAATGGGTTAACTGGGGACAGGGAGGAACTCCTTATATGGCCAGCACACTCTATAGTAGGGAGGATTATCACAACAAAACAAAAAAATAAGTGATATTTGAATTAAGTGAAATCACTGAATATACCTTTAACATTCTCTCTCCCAGTCCATCTCTCTCTATTGTCATGGTCTCCATCTCCCCATCCCTCCTCAGCTTCTCCCTAGACCGTAGGTCAGGGGTGGGCAACTGGCGGCCCCCGGGGGCCACATGCGGCCCCCCCACCTTCACTTAATGTGGCCCTCAGGTTAATGTCAGAATACTGATATAATGTTGGTTTCAGCTGTTTACAATTCCACAACATGCAAAACATGACCCGCTTTAATTACTTCAGTCTAAATGAGTAGCTCAATGCTTCAACACACGTATAATTAAAGGCAATTTGAAATTACATAAAAATGTAAATTTTCAGGATTCCAATTTGAATATAGCAAAAATAGCCGATCTGCAAGCTCAAAACGTGTCGCGCTGCGACGCGTTTTGAGCTTGTAGATCGGCTATCTTTGCTACTCCCAATCTTCCGCCGTAGCCTGAAAACCCACCTTTTCAGACTCCATCATGGCCCATAGCACTTACCCTATACCCCCTTAGATAGCATTTCTGTAGACTTAGATAGCATCTGATACAGACTTATAGCATGTTATGTAGACAGCACTATAATTGTATTGTATATAGTCATAGCACGCCATAGTACATATGTATAGCATAGTAGTAAATATGTATAGTTTATATGTATAGTGTATGTATAGTTTCATTATATATATATTCCACTGTTACTTTCTTAGCTTACGCATGTTTCATGATATTGATAAATGCTTTTATGTGATGTATTCCCATGCTTTTGGTCCTTGCTTAATGTAAGTCGCTCTGGATTAAGAGCGTCTGCTAAATGCCTACATTGTAAATTGTAAATTGTACGACAGTACTATATGGCCCTAGGGAGTGAGTGTGGAAGTATAGTGGCTCCTCTCCATGGTCAAAGTTGCCCACCCCGGCCCCCAGAAGCAGGTCCACAGATAAAACATGACCATCACAAAGGTATACATTACAATACAATACAGACTCCCCATTTTGGGGCGGGAACCCATTTTGGTGTCAGCATCATGTTACGCTTTAGCTATTGAAAAATAGCAGACCTACAAGCTCGTAGCGCGCCACCGAGTGGCGCGCTACGAGCTTGTAGGTCTGCTATTTTTTAAATTGAAATTGAAAGAACGACTGACATTTTTTAGAATCTGATCTCAGGTCAGAATGGGTTAATCGGACCAGTGTGTGTCCAGTGGAAACCTAGTATGAATCTGATCTCAGGTCAGAATGGGTTAAAATCAGACCAGTGTGTGTCCAGTGGAAACCTCGTATGAATCTGATCTCAGGTCAGAATGGGTTAAAATCAGACCAGTGTGTGTCCAGTGGAAACCTCGTATGAATCTGATCTCAGGTCAGAATGGGTTAAAATCAGACCAGTGTGTGCAGTGGAAACCTATAGTATGAATCTGATCTCAGGTCAGAATGGGTTAAAATCAGACCAGTGTGTGTCCAGTGGAAACCTCGTATGAATCTGATCTCAGGTCAGAATGGGTTAAAATCAGATCAGTGTGTGTCCAGTGGAAACCTCGTATGAATCTGATCTCAGGTCAGAATGGGTTAATGACGTGTCAAACAGTCATCTTTAGTAGACCCTGATGATGACCCATTGCAGGCCGAAGGCGCGTTGGTCATGTTTTTAACCCTTTTAATATGAAATAAAGGATTTTTTCCTACTTCATCTGGACACAGAGCTGCCTTGGACCCTCTTTTAAAAGTTCGCCACCTTAAATATCTCCTCCCACAGTGAGATTGACTCAAGGTATATAGAACCTTTTAAGAACTCTAGTGCTTACCTATACCTAGTGATCCCTATTCAGGCCCATGCAGGGTCTCATCATAAACAATAGGTGTGACATAGATTGGTCTTTTACATTATAATATACAGCTTGATCAAAGGATTGATTGGATTAAGACAGGCTTTAGTGCCTGATTAAGTTAATTCTGTAGGCCTATCTATAGTTCTTGTGGTGGAATCTCTCTCATATAAAGTAGGAATTAATTCACATAATTATATAGTTAACTTCATACAATATCTTTCCAATATTTACAGAGCTATACACAGCCTTATAAGTATAGGAGAGGAGACTTTTTTATTTGCTTTGGCAATATCAAATCTTTAACACACTTCAAATAGTCATTTTTGTAGGTA
>NC_139700.1:56195013-56210013 GCF_964188405.1 Protomyctophum parallelum
TGCTGTGTGGAATCAGCATTCTGATGTATTCTTCCTGGTGTGTGTTTGGTCTGTCTGTAGCAAGAAGTACACTCTGTCTGTCTGTCTGTCTGTCTGTCTGTCTGTCTGTCTGTCTGTCTGTCTGTCTGTCTGTCTGTCTGTCTGTCTGTCTGTCTGTCTGTCTGTCTGTCTGTCTGTCTGTCTGTCTGTCTGTCTGTCTGTCTGTCTGTCTGTCTGTCTGTCTGTCTGTAGCAAGAAGTTACACACCGTCTGTCTGTCTGTAGCAAGAAGTTACACACCGTCTGTCTGTCTGTAGCAAGAAGTTACACACCGTCTGTCTGTCTGTAGCAAGAAGTTACACACCGTCTGTCTGTCTGTAGCAAGAAGTTACACACCGTCTGTCTGTCTGTAGCAAGAAGTTACACACCGTCTGTCTGTCTGTAGCAAGAAGGTAACTACATGTTAAACTTCAACCTTTAGCTTTGTTTGAAATGATTCAGTTTGGGGAACCTATCTGTGAATGAATGCCACTGAGATGTGGAGTTATGTTTTATAACCAGAGTTAAGGTAACTGTTCCAATATGGCTCATAGTGTCATTTTCACAATGGCTTTCAAACTCTTGCATTTCAAGATCTCCTCTTAGTCTTGACTCTTGAGACAGTGTGCAAATGGACCCTGGTTCCATTTGTACACTTGAGAGCTGTAAGGGTCCATTTGGTTCCATTTGTACACTGAGAGCTGTAAGGGTCCATTTGGTTCCATTTGTACACTCTTTGAGAGCTGTAAGGGTCCATTTGGTTCCATTTGTACCCTGAGAGCTGTAAGGGTCCATTTGGTTCCATTTGTACACTGAGAGCTGTAAGGGTCCATTTGGTTCCATTTGTACCCTGAGAGCTGTAAGGGTCCATTTGGTTCCATTTGTACCCTGAGAGCTGTAAGGGTCCATTTGGTTCCATTTGTACACTGAGAGCTGTAAGGGTCCATTTGGTTCC
The DNA here is from genome assembly GCF_964188405.1 of Protomyctophum parallelum. Lineage (NCBI taxonomy): Eukaryota > Metazoa > Chordata > Actinopteri > Myctophiformes > Myctophidae > Protomyctophum > Protomyctophum parallelum. Next base: position 56,195,986 of record NC_139700.1, read on the forward strand.
ATTTGTACACTCTTTGAGAGCTGTAAGGGTCCATAATAGTTAAACATGTTACACTCTCAGAGTTACAGACCTGTCGGGGTCCATTTAGAATCTAAACTAACATAACCTTGGCATGCAAAACCACTGTTTGGTTAGGCTAACACTGTTGGGTATGCTAACCTCTTCTATCTTCAACCATGTGTTTCCATGCAAGTCTAGAAATGTTTCAATATAAAATTGGTATTGTCACAAGCTCACAATACAATGTTGGGCTTAAACTTAATTAAAAGCTGAAGGGAAACATATTTCAAAAGTTGGGGGGGGGGGAAATGTATTAAAAAAGTAAGCTTGGGGGAGGGATGTTAAGTTGTAAAATATGGGGCTGACATGTGTTTTCTACATGACATGATGACACTAATGACACTTATTTTTTCGCGCCCCTCACTTCACTTATCTGTGGAACTAAAAGAATAAAAAATAAAAAAACTTTTTTTGAGGGGCCCCTGGTGCCCAAGGGCCCCTGGGCACGTGCCCATATGGTAGATCCGGCCCTGACTATTATCTTGATACGGTGACACACTGACTGTAACTAAACGACACTTTATTCCTTTTTACCTTCCATAACCGAGAAAGAAAGATCGCACTCATCATGTGTGATTGATGTGACATTCCGTGCTCAACCAATCAAATCATCACTGTGATTCACACAGACACACAAAGCTGCATGGCATAGGAGGGGCCGGCGCCCCTCAAAAAAAAAGAAATAAAAAAAGTTTTTAAGCCCGTTTTAAAAGACTCCATCGTCTGCGGTACTGTCGGGTCCATATAAGGACTGCCCAGCAGAAGGAAGGCCCTGTCGGTCCCCCATGGTACTGTACCATGGTACTGTACCATGGTACTGTACATGGTACTGTACATGGTACTGTACATGGTACTGTACCATGGTACTGTACCATGGTACTGTACATGGTTGGTATTTGGAACCTCCAGTAGGAATATATCTTCAGATCTGAGGCTGTGGGTGGTTTTTTTGGAGGGTAGGGTGGGGTAGGTAGGGAGGGGCAGTTGTGAGTCATAGTGGGTGTAGGGTAGGTAGGGAGGGGCAGTTGTGAGTGATAGTGGGTGTAGGGTAGGTAGGGAGGGGCAGTTGTGAGTGATAGTGGGTGTAGGGTAGGTAGAGAGGGGCAGTTGTGAGTGATAGTGGGTGTAGGGTAGGTAGGGAGGGGCAGTTGTGAGTGATAGTGGGTGTAGGGTAGGTAGGGAGGGGCAGTTGTGAGTGATAGTGGGTGTGGGGTAGGTAGGGAGGGGCAGTTGTGAGTGATAGTGGGTGTAGGGTAGGTAGGGAGGGGCAGTTGTGAGTGATAGTGGGTGTGGGGTAGGTAGGGAGGGGCAGTTGTGAGTGATAGTGGGTGTAGGGTAGGTAGGGAGGGGCAGTTGTGAGTGATAGTGGGTGTAGGGTAGGTAGGGAGGGGCAGTTGTGAGTGATAGTGGGTGTAGGGTAGGTAGGGAGGGGCAGTTGTGAGTGATAGTGGGTGTAGGGTAGGTAGGGAGGGGCAGTTGTGAGTGATAGTGGGTGTGGGGTAGGTAGGGAGGGGCAGTTGTGAGTGATAGTGGGTGTAGGGTAGGTAGGGAGGGGCAGTTGTGAGTGATAGTGGGTGTAGGGTAGGTAGAGAGGGGCAGTTGTGAGTCATAGTGGGTGTAGGGTAGGTAGGGAGGGGCAGTTGTGAGTGATAGTGGGTGTGGGGTAGGTAGGGAGGGGCAGTTGTGAGTGATAGTGGGTGTAGGGTAGGTAGGGAGGGGCAGTTGTGAGTGATAGTGGGTGTAGGGTAGGTAGGGAGGGGCAGTTGTGAGTGATAGTGGGTGTAGGGTAGGTAGGGAGGGGCAGTTGTGAGTGATAGTGGGTTTAGGGTAGGTAGGGAGGGGCAGTTGTGAGTGATAGTGGGTGTAGGGTAGGTAGGGAGGGGCAGTTGTGAGTCATAGTGGGTGTAGGGTAGGTAGGGAGGGGCAGTTGTGAGTGATAGTGGGTGTAGGGTAGGTAGAGAGGGGCAGTTGTGAGTGATAGTGGGTGTAGGGTAGGTAGGGAGGGGCAGTTGTGAGTGATAGTGGGTGTAGGGTAGGTAGAGAGGGGCAGTTGTGAGTGATAGTGGGTGTAGGGTAGGTAGGGAGGGGCAGTTGTGAGTGATAGTGGGTGTAGGGTAGGTAGGGAGGGGCAGTTGTGAGTGATAGTGGGTGTAGGGTAGGTAGGGAGGGGCAGTTGTGAGTGATAGTGGGTGTAGGGTAGGTAGGGAGGGGCAGTTGTGAGTGATAGTGGGTGTAGGGTAGGTAGAGAGGGGCAGTTGTGAGTGATAGTGGGTGTAGGGTAGGTAGAGAGGGGCAGTTGTGAGTGATAGTGGGTGTAGGGTAGGTAGGGAGGGGCAGTTGTGAGTGATAGTGGGTGTAGGGTAGGTAGAGAGGGGCAGTTGTGAGTGATAGTGGGTGTAGGGTAGGTAGGGAGGGGCAGTTGTGAGTGATAGTGGGTGTAGGGTAGGTAGGGAGGGGCAGTTGTGAGTGATAGGGGGTGTAGGGTAGGTAGGGAGGGGCAGTTGTGAGTGATAGTGGGTGTAGGGTAGGTAGGGAGGGGCAGTTGTGAGTCATAGTGGGTGTAGGGTAGGTAGAGAGGGGCAGTTGTGAGTGATAGTGGGTGTAGGGTAGGTAGGGAGGGGCAGTTGTGAGTGATAGTGGGTGTAGGGTAGGTAGAGAGGGGCAGTTGTGAGTGATAGTGGGTGTAGGGTAGGTAGGGAGGGGCAGTTGTGAGTGATAGTGGGTGTAGGGTAGGTAGGGAGGGGCAGTTGTGAGTGATAGTGGGTGTAGGGTAGGTAGGGAGGGGCAGTTGTGAGTGATAGTGGGTTTAGGGTAGGTAGGGAGGGGCAGTTGTGAGTGATAGTGGGTGTAGGGTAGGTAGGGAGGGGCAGTTGTGAGTGATAGTGGGTATAGGGTAGGTAGGGAGGGGCAGTTGTGAGTGATAGTGGGTGTAGGGTAGGTAGGGAGGGGCAGTTGTGAGTGATAGTGGGTGTAGGGTAGGTAGGGAGGGGCAGTTGTGAGTGATAGTGGGTGTAGGGTAGGTAGGGAGGGGCAGTTGTGAGTGATAGTGGGTGTAGGGTAGGTAGGGAGGGGCAGTTGTGAGTGATAGTGGGTGTAGGGTAGGTAGGGAGGGGCAGTTGTGAGTGATAGTGGGTGTAGGGTAGGTAGAGAGGGGCAGTTGTGAGTGATAGTGGGTGTAGGGTAGGTAGAGAGGGGCAGTTGTGAGTGATAGTGGGTGTAGGGTAGGTAGAGAGGGGCAGTTGTGAGTGATAGTGGGTGTGGGGTAGGTAGAGAGGGGCAGTTGTGAGTCATAGTGGGTGTAGGGTAGGTAGGGAGGGGCAGTTGTGAGTGATAGTGGGTGTGGGGTAGGTAGAGAGGGGCAGTTGTGAGTCATAGTGGGTGTAGGGTAGGTAGGGAGGGGCAGTTGTGAGTGATAGTGGGTGTAGGGTAGGTAGGGAGGGGCAGTTGTGAGTGATAGTGGGTGTGGGGTAGGTAGGGAGGGGCAGTTGTGAGTCATAGTGGGTGTAGGGTAGGTAGAGAGGGGCAGTTGTGAGTCATAGTGGGTGTAGGGTAGGTAGAGAGGGGCAGTTGTGAGTGATAGTGGGTGTAGGGTAGGTAGGGAGGGGCAGTTGTGAGTGATAGTGGGTGTAGTGTAGGTAGAGAGGGGCAGTTGTGAGTGATAGTGGGTGTAGGGTAGGTAGGGAGGGGCAGTTGTGAGTGATAGTGGGTGTAGTGTAGGTAGAGAGGGGCAGTTGTGAGTGATAGTGGGTTTAGGGTAGGCAGGGAGGGGCAGTTGTGAGTGATAGTGGGTGTAGGGTAGGTAGGGAGGGGCAGTTGTGAGTGATAGTGGGTGTAGGGTAGGTAGGGAGGGGCAGTTGTGAGTCATAGTGGGTGTAGGGTAGGTAGAGAGGGGCAGTTGTGAGTGATAGTGGGTGTAGGGTAGGTAGGGAGGGGCAGTTGTGAGTGATAGTGGGTGTAGTGTAGGTAGAGAGGGGCAGTTGTGAGTGATAGTGGGTTTAGGGTAGGCAGGGAGGGGCAGTTGTGAGTGATAGTGGGTGTAGGGTAGGTAGGGAGGGGCAGTTGTGAGTGATAGTGGGTGTAGGGTAGGTAGGGAGGGGCAGTTGTGAGTGATAGTGGGTTTAGGGTAGGCAGGGAGGGGCAGTTGTGAGTGATAGTGGGTGTAGGGTAGGTAGAGAGGGGCAGTTGTGAGTGATAGTGGGTGTAGGGTAGGTAGGGAGGGGCAGTTGTGAGTGATAGTGGGTGTAGGGTAGGTAGGGAGGGGCAGTTGTGAGTGATAGTGGGTGTGGGGTAGGTAGGGAGGGGCAGTTGTGAGTCATAGTGGGTGTAGGGTAGGTAGGGAGGGGCAGTTGTGAGTCATAGTGGGTGTAGGGTAGGTAGGGAGGGGCAGTTGTGAGTGATAGTGGGTGTAGGGTAGGTAGAGAGGGGCAGTTGTGAGTGATAGTGGGTTTAGGGTAGGTAGGGAGGGGCAGTTGTGAGTGATAGTGGGTGTAGGGTAGGTAGGGAGGGGCAGTTGTGAGTGATAGTGGGTTTAGGGTAGGTAGGGAGGGGCAGTTGTGAGTGATAGTGGGTTTAGGGTAGGTAGGGAGGGGCAGTTGTGAGTGATAGTGGGTGTAGGGTAGGTAGGGAGGGGCAGTTGTGAGTGATAGTGGGTTTAGGGTAGGTAGGGAGGGGCAGTTGTGAGTGATAGTGGGTGTAGGGTAGGTAGAGAGGGGCAGTTGTGAGTGATAGTGGGTGTAGGGTAGGTAGGGAGGGGCAGTTGTGAGTGATAGTGGGTGTAGGGTAGGTAGGGAGGGGCAGTTGTGAGTGATAGTGGGTTTAGGGTAGGTAGGGAGGGGCAGTTGTGAGTGATAGTGGGTTTAGGGTAGGTAGGGAGGGGCAGTTGTGAGTGATAGTGGGTGTAGGGTAGGTAGGGAGGGGCAGTTGTGAGTCATAGTGGGTGTAGGGTAGGTAGGGAGGGGCAGTTGTGAGTGATAGGGGGTGTAGGGTAGGTAGGGAGGGGCAGTTGTGAGTGATAGTGGGTGTAGGGTAGGTAGGGAGGGGCAGTTGTGAGTGATAGTGGGTGTAGGGTAGGTAGAGAGGGGCAGTTGTGAGTGATAGTGGGTGTAGGGTAGGTAGGGAGGGGCAGTTGTGAGTGATAGTGGGTGTAGGGTAGGTAGGGAGGGGCAGTTGTGAGTGATAGTGGGTGTAGGGTAGGTAGAGAGGGGCAGTTGTGAGTCATAGTGGGTGTAGGATAGGTAGAGAGGGGCAGTTGTGAGTGATAGTGGGTGTAGGGTAGGTAGGGAGGGGCAGTTGTGAGTGATAGTGGGTATAGGGTAGGTAGGGAGGGGCAGTTGTGAGTGATAGGGGTGGGGGGTAGGTAGGGAGGGGCAGTTGTGAGTGATAGTGGGTGTAGGGTAGGTAGGGAGGGGCAGTTGTGAGTGATAGTGGGTGTAGGTAGGTAGGGAGGGGCAGTTGTGAGTGATAGTGGGTGTAGTCTAGGGTAGGTAGGGAGGGGCAGTTGTGAGTCATAGTGGGTGTAGGGTAGGTAGGGAGGGGCAGTTGTGAGTGATAGTGGGTGTAGTGTAGGGTAGGTAGGGAGGGGCAGTTGTGAGTGATAGTGGGTGTAGGGTAGGTAGGGAGGGGCAGTTGTGAGTGATAGTGGGTGTAGGGTAGGTAGGGAGGGGCAGTTGTGAGTGATAGTGGGTGTAGGGTAGGTAGGGAGGGGCAGTTGTGAGTGATAGTGGGTGTAGGGTAGGTAGGGAGGGGCAGTTGTGAGTGATAGTGGGTGTAGGGTAGGTAGGGAGGGGCAGTTGTGAGTGATAGTGGGTTTAGGGTAGGTAGGGAGGGGCAGTTGTGAGTGATAGTGGGTGTAGGGTAGGTAGGGAGGGGCAGTTGTGAGTGATAGTGGGTGTAGGGTAGGTAGGGAGGGGCAGTTGTGAGTGATAGTGGGTGTAGGGTAGGTAGGGAGGGGCAGTTGTGAGTGATAGTGGGTGTAGGGTAGGTAGAGAGGGGCAGTTGTGAGTGATAGTGGGTGTAGGGTAGGTAGGGAGGGGCAGTTGTGAGTGATAGTGGGTGTAGGGTAGGTAGGGAGGGGCAGTTGTGAGTGATAGTGGGTGTAGGGTAGGTAGGGGGGGGCAGTTGTGAGTCATAGTGGGTGTAGGGTAGGTAGGGAGGGGCAGTTGTGAGTGATAGTGGGTGTAGGGTAGGTAGGGAGGGGCAGTTGTGAGTGATAGTGGGTGTGGGGTAGGTAGGGAGGGGCAGTTGTGAGTGATAGCGGGTGTAGGGTAGGTAGGGAGGGGCAGTTGTGAGTGATAGTGGGTGTAGGGTAGGTAGGGAGGGGCAGTTGTGAGTGATAGTGGGTGTGGGGTAGGTAGAGAGGGGCAGTTGTGAGTGATAGTGGGTGTAGGGTAGGTAGGGAGGGGCAGTTGTGAGTGATAGTGGGTGTAGGGTAGGTAGAGAGGGGCAGTTGTGAGTGATAGTGGGTGTAGGGTAGGTAGGGAGGGGCAGTTGTGAGTGATAGTGGGTGTAGTGTAGGTAGGGAGGGGCAGTTGTGAGTCATAGTGGGTGTAGGGTAGGTAGGGAGGGGCAGTTGTGAGTGATAGTGGGTGTAGGGTAGGTAGGGAGGGGCAGTTGTGAGTGATAGTGGGTGTAGGGTAGGTAGGGAGGGGCAGTTGTGAGTGATAGTGGGTGTAGGGTAGGTAGAGAGGGGCAGTTGTGAGTGATAGTGGGTGTAGGGTAGGTAGGGAGGGGCAGTTGTGAGTGATAGTGGGTGTAGGGTAGGTAGAGAGGGGCAGTTGTGAGTGATAGTTGGTGTAGGGTAGGTAGGGAGGGGCAGTTGTGAGTGATAGTGGGTGTAGGGTAGGCAGGGAGGGGCAGTTGTGAGTCATAGTGGGTTTAGGGTAGGTAGGGAGGGGCAGTTGTGAGTGATAGTGGGTGTAGGGTAGGTAGGGAGGGGCAGTTGTGAGTGATAGTGGGTGTAGTGTAGGTAGGGAGGGGCAGTTGTGAGTGATAGTGGGTGTAGGGTAGGTAGGGAGGGGCAGTTGTGAGTGATAGTGGGTTTAGGGTAGGTAGGGAGGGGCAGTTGTGAGTGATAGTGGGTGTAGGGTAGGTAGGGAGGGGCAGTTGTGAGTGATAGTGGGTGTAGGGTAGGCAGGGAGGGGCAGTTGTGAGTGATAGTGGGTGTAGGGTAGGTAGGGAGGGGCAGTTGTGAGTGATAGTGGGTGTAGTGTAGGTAGGGAGGGGCAGTTGTGAGTGATAGTGGGTGGGGGGTAGGTAGGGAGGGGCAGTTGTGAGTGATAGTGGGTGTAGGGTAGGTAGGGAGGGGCAGTTGTGAGTGATAGTGGGTGTAGGGTAGGTAGGGAGGGGCAGTTGTGAGTGATAGTGGGTGTGGGGTAGGCAGGGAGGGGCAGTTGTGAGTCATAGTGGGTGTAGGGTAGGTAGGGAGGGGCAGTTGTGAGTGATAGTGGGTGTAGGGTAGGTAGGGAGGGGCAGTTGTGAGTGATAGTGGGTGGGGGGTAGGTAGGGAGGGGCAGTTGTGAGTGATAGTGGGTGTAGGGTAGGTAGGGAGGGGCAGTTGTGAGTGATAGTGGGTGTAGGGTAGGTAGGGAGGGGCAGTTGTGAGTGATAGTGGGTGGGGGGTAGGTAGGGAGGGGCAGTTGTGAGTGATAGTGGGTGTAGGGTAGGTAGGGAGGGGCAGTTGTGAGTGATAGTGGGTGTAGGGTAGGTAGGGAGGGGCAGTTGTGAGTGATAGTGGGTGTAGGGTAGGTAGAGAGGGGCAGTTGTGAGTGATAGTGGGTGTAGGGTAGGTAGAGAGGGGCAGTTGTGAGTGATAGTGGGTGTAGGGTAGGTAGGGAGGGGCAGTTGTGAGTGATAGTGGGTTTAGGGTAGGTAGGGAGGGGCAGTTGTGAGTGATAGTGGGTTTAGGGTAGGTAGGGAGGGGCAGTTGTGAGTGATAGTGGGTGGGGGGTAGGTAGGGAGGGGCAGTTGTGAGTGATAGTGGGTGTAGGGTAGGTAGGGAGGGGCAGTTGTGAGTGATAGTGGGTGTGGGGTAGGTAGGGAGGGGCAGTTGTGAGTGATAGGGGGTGTAGGGTAGGTAGGGAGGGGCAGTTGTGAGTGATAGGGGGTGTAGGGTAGGTAGGGAGGGGCAGTTGTGACGGGTGCCCCAGAAGAATAAGTCAAAGGCACCGCTCACTTCACACAAGTGTAATTCTTTTTTGCCGTTGTATGAATTTGTCAGATTTTCGAGGGGCCGTTCCTATTCCTATACACAGGTTTAATGTTTGTCTTCAGTTTGTTTAGTAAACGCATTGACAATGAAGGGAACATTTACGCCATCATGTGTCGTTTACGTCATATTGTCTCTTTATTGTTTAACGGCGTTTAATGTTTGTGTTTGCACCGTTTGTTTTACGTCACCTAATCAACATGACTGAGTTAAACTTTAATATATTAGCGCCCCTCACTTCACACGGGTGTGATTTCCTTCTTTATCGTAGGCACGCTTTTATCATGTCGGCGTCGTCGGGTTGTTATTGTTGGTTGTCATGGCTGCCAGTTCCCACCTGATGTCGTGTGTGAGCTCAGACTGCTCCAGACCGTACTGAATAACTGCCAGCTTACATAATGTCTTGAGGCTAGGACTGAGGTCTAAGACATGCAGGTCGTCAGGCGTTCTTAGTCCTCCAAAGAGGAACATACGATCTCCCACCATGAATGCAGCAGCATATCTCACCTGGTCCGTTCCCTTGGGCTCAACCTTCTTCCAGGAGAAGGTCTCTGGACTGAATTTCCACACGTCATTATTGTTACGGCCACCAACTGTGTAGAGCTCTCCATTGTAGGTAAATGCTGAATGATAGTCTCCTTCTGGATGAGGCTGTGGAGATGGTGTGCTCAGCCAGAGGTTGGTCTCTGTGTCAAACACTCTGATGGTGTTGTGGACCTCCTGGTGCCCAAGGCCCCAAAATACAAACATCTTTGTACCAATGATGGTGGCAGAGTGAAAGTATGTAGCAGTAGGTTGAGTTCCTCTGGTGTTAATTAAAGTCCAGACCATTGTGCTGGTGTCCAACTTGTACATGTCATTAGTGTATCGAGTCCTGGTGAATCCTCCATGGATAAACATGACCTTCTCCAACACACAGGCTGAGTGGTGGTACCTCTCCCATGGAGCAGTCCCAGAAACCCTGGGTTGGAACCATCTGTGGGCGTCGACATCAAATACATAAAGCACATTGCAGTAAGGAATCCCTCCCCAGATGTATACTGCATCTTCAACCAACACAGCTGTGTGGCCCCGGCGCCAAGATGGAACCTCTAGGGGGCGTCCTCCTCCTCCTCTTCCTGCAGGCGACGTCCCTGGGGTCAGCGTCCGCCAGCGTAAAGACACTGTGTTGAAGACGTGAACACCAATGTGATCACCCTTTCCTCCAAAGAAGTACAGCTTGTCCTGCAGCACCACAGCTGCATGGTGAAATCTCTCTGCTCCTCCTTCCAGACGGACGGCCCAGCGGATCATTCTAACGTCAGGTTTTTCTTGCCGCTCTGTCCCACAATACAGTTCTACCTCTCCGTCTCTGTCCCGGAATGCAGGGCTACACCACGCGCTATCTCTTATATCTCAACAGTGGTACAAACGTCATGTGACGCCTCTGGCGAATCCGTGAAGCCGGTGTGTTGCGTCAGCCAGACATATACAGTAGGTCTGTCTGTGTCCGTCACTCAGGGAAAAGGCTCCAGTTTTCAGTGTGACTCTGTGTGTGTGTCTATCATAGAGTAATAAAAAGATAGAGACCGAACCGGAGCGTTAGCCCCCCCCCCCCCCCGCTATTCATTTCAATAGAAGTTGCTCAGTGGCGTTTTGAGGCACCCGGAAGACTGCCGGAAGTACAAATATAACTCAATGGCTCGAGCGAGCGGAAGTTGAGCCTAGCCTTTAGCCTAGCCTAGCCTAGCCTTTAGCCCCGGACCTCAAATTTGAGGTCCGGGGGCTGACGCTCGTGACGTCATGGACGTCCGTCCACTTCCATTAAAGTGCTGCAATTCCACATTTCACCTGTAGGTAATAATAATAATAAAACTTTATTTGTATAGCACCTTTCATGACATGAAATGCAGCTCAAAGTGCTTTACAGAACAATGGAGAATAAAAGAAAAGCAAGGCAACGACAAAAAACAAGCAGTAATGCAGTACAGTGAGGACATGAATAACAAAAAATAAAAAATAAAAAATAAAAGATCAATTAAAAGCAATGTTGTAGAAGTGGGTCTTGAGCTGAGCTTTAAAAATGTCTACAGAGGCTGCCTGTCGAAGGTACAGAGGGAGCTTGTTCCATGCCGACGGCCCGTAGAAGCAAAAAGCTGCTTCCCCGTATTTTTTAGTTGCCATTTCTTTAGGCAAAGCGAGCAGGCCAGCAGTGGAAGACCTTAGGGGGCGGTTTGGGACATATTTAGGCAGGCAGTCATGTAGGTAGGAAGGTTTGGGACATATTTAGGCAGGCAGTCATGTAGGTAGGAAGGTTTGGGACATATTTATGCAGGCAGTCATGTAGGTAGGAAGGTTTGGGACATATTTAGGCAGGCAGTCATGTAGGTAGGAAGGTTTGGGACATATTTAGGCAGGCAGTCATGTAGGTAGGAAGGTTTGGGACATATTTAAGCAGGCAGTCATGTAGGGATTTCAATTCAAATATAGCAAAAAAATAGCCGATCTACAAGCTTGTAGATCGGCTATTTTTGCTACGACATTAATATGCAATGTGGCCCCACTGGAGTGAGTGTGGAAATATTGTGGCCCTCTCTATCGTCAAAGTTGCCCACCTCTGCTTTAGCACAATAGAGCTTTAACTTATGACCGTATCTATAAAGATGTTTATCTTTATCTTAATATGTATTTACTGTACAGAATCCAGATGTGTAATCAGCTGCATGTTTGCCAGAAGGTATACACGATAATCATGACTATTATTTTACTCCTGTGTGTCGTCTCCCATGTGTGTCATGGTTAAGTCCGTTCATGACACCAGTCATCACATACATTTACACAATAGGACAATGTGGTGGGCGCAGAGATGTTACAGTTTTAGACTACACAAAGATATAGGTTATAGTTATAAACTGCACGGTGTTATTATAGGTTAAAGTTAGGAGAAGCGGTTGAACGTTGAGGAGGCGTAGCAATGAAAATAAGAACAACTCTGTTGGATGTACTGTACTGTACTGTACTGTACTGTACTGTACTGTACTGTACTGGAGGCAGAGGTGGCCGAATGGGCGGCGGTGGCTCAGGGGTAGAGTGGTTGGATGGTAACCGTAAGGTTGCCAGTTCGAACCCGGGCTCCCCCAGAGTTACTGTCGAAGTGTCCTTGAGCAAGACACTGAACCCCTAATTGCTCCCGATGTGCTAGTTGGTGCCTTGCATGGTTTCCGCTGCCATCGGTGTATGAATGTGTGTGAATGGGTGAATGTAATGCACAATCTATGTAAAGCGCCTTGGATAAAGGCGCTATATAAATGCACCATTTACCATTTTATGGTTTGCGGAGCGGTCTTGATATCGGAAGGTCGCTAGCCATTGAGCAAGGCATTGAACCCCTACCATGAAATGTTCTATGAGCAGGGCCTGGCTGTAAACAAGTTATTGAGCTTAGTCCAGTTTCCCTGGACTAAGGTGTGCACTGGCCGAAGAGGAATTATCACTGAGCACTGCGTGCCGTCACAGCCAGGTATAAGTAGCCAGCCAGGTGATTGCCAGATGGGGACCAGCCAGGTAATCACCAGGACACACCTCTCCACAGGTAGAATGCAGCTCCAACCTAAAGGACATAGAAATAAAGAGTTAGAACAGACAGACATTCAAGCTGCCATGACACTTTTCAGGACTAGAAAGCCTGCAGTGTCTATTAGCTTGGATTCCCCATCGATGATGTCACTGGAAGACGGTTTCTGAACTGCCCACAGCCCTCCTATGAGACGCAGACAGAGTAGAATTTTTTTTGGCCATTTTTTCATGATCATTAGTGAGGATATGAAGTGGTGAAGTGGTCCTTTAAAGGGCAAATAACATGCATTTTAAAACTGCTTTTAATATTTAATTAAGTTAAAGTTAAAGTTAAGTCAGTTGAATTCTAAGACTCAAGAACATATTCCGCTCCTCTACTGGCCTGATCCTAATTGTTGGTCTCCTTTCTCAGTACCTGCCTGCCAGCCTGACCACCTCTCCACGCAGCTCCAACTGAAGACCTAAGTATTATCATCTCCCTTGGAAACTGGACATTATACCTTTTGGACTTGAGTTTATTTAGTTTTGGAGTGAATAAATACTCTGGATTTTTGCATCATACCACGGTTTCCTTGTCTGATCTGTCTGCACCTGGGTTCCCTGTCTGCCGTGACAAAAAGTTGCAATGCGAAAATGGAAGCCATCGTTCTCACGATAATGAAAATCAGTTTAAAAAACAATCTGCCTAATGATGATGTCACTGGAAGACGGTTTCTAAACTGCCCACAGCCCTCCTATATGAGACACAGACTGAGTAGAAAAAAATCGTGCCATTTTATCATGATTATTAGTGAGGACCTATTATATGAAGATAGGTTGAGAAGTGGTGAAGTGGTCCTTTAAGGTTACAGCGTACAAGTAAGAATAAGACGGATAAAAAAGTACAGTAGGCCTAGTGTACAGTAGAGAAGGAAAATCAAGGTGCAACAGGAAAAAAATAACAAAAGTAATAAACAGGATAGACTAAATATATACAGTCGATCAGTGCGTCATCCTAATAAAGTGTAGGCTATTACTGTCTCATGATGTGTCTTTCTTACAGGGCTCTGTGGATGAATTCACCTCATTCCTTTGTTGAAGTTGCTGTTGAATTGAACAGGAAATCACAGCAGGCAAAATTTCCTTCTTTCCATTTATTGGACAGCATTCAGTTACAGGTTACAAGCATTCGTTCCATGGTTACAGCAATTTACAATTTAGGCATTTATCAGACGCTCTTAATCCAGAATGATTTACATTAAGCAAGAACAAAAAAGCATGGGAATACATCACATAAAAGCATTTATCATGAAACATGCATAAGCTAAGAAAGTAACAGTGGAATATCTATATAATGAAACTATACATATAAACTATACATATTACTACTATGCTATACATATGTACTATGACGTGCTATGACTACATACAATGCAATTATAGTGCTGTCTACATAACATGCTATAAGTCTGTATCAAATGCTATCTAAGTCTACAGAAATGCTATCTAAGGGGGTGGGGTAAGTGCTATGGGCCATGATGGAGTCTGAAAAGGTGGGTTTTCAGACTACGGCGGAAGATTGGGAGTGATGCTGCAGTTCTGACTGCAATGGGAAGTGCATTCCACAGTTTTGGAGCCAGAAGGGAGAAGAGTTTGGGACGTGTGGAGCGTTGTTGTCCCGGCGTTTTTAGTGAGGGTACTTCCAGCATATTGAGGCCTTCGTCCCAGGCATCCAGAGCACCTCTATAGGTTCCCCCTTGTCTCTCTCTCCGCTGTCTCTCACTCTCAGTTCTAACTGATTCTCTGTCTCATCTCATACATCCCTATAACCTGTGGGTTATAGGTTATAGGTTATAGGTTATGGGTTATAGGTTATAGGTTATGGTGTCATACATCACTATAACCTGTGGGTTACATCCCTATAACCTGTGGGTTACATCACTCATCATAAGAAAAGCAAGACGAGTCAACAGTGCAAAGCCAAACAAAAAAAAAGTGTCCAATTGGTCGGTGCAAGAAAGATTTGAAAAAGAAAACACCCAACACAAGATGTTTTTGGTGCCACTGGTCACACTTCCATAGAAGACATGCTGACTGAACAGACAGACAGACAGACAGACAGACAGACAGCTGGACAGACAGCTGGACATGATAGTGAAGGTTGTAACATGTGAACAGACAGACAGACAGACAGACAGACAGACAGCTGGACATGATAGTGAAGGTTGTAA